>NW_027472772.1:0-305849 GCF_030347505.1 Rhynchophorus ferrugineus | reverse complement strand
GAAACTATAAGAGATAATGCATTTTGGCAACCGGCAAATGTAATTAGCATGCCGAATATTACTTGGAATGTGGAATTGGAACGAAATCGCCAATAGATAAGACCATTTTACAATTTTGGGGCCCAAGTTAGAAGCAGAGCCTAAGGTGTAAAATTATCGATAGGTCCATATCTCGGAAACTATAAGAGATAATGCAATTTTGGCAACCGGCAATGTAATTAGCATGCCGAATATTACTTGGAATGTGAATTGGAACGAAATCGCCAATAGATAAGACCATTTTTACAATTTGGGCCCAAGTTAGAAGCAGAGCCTAAGGTGTAAATTATCGATAGTCCATATCTCGGAAACTATAAGAGATAATGCAATTTGGCAACCGGCAATGTAATTAGCATGGCCGAATATTACTTGGAATGTGAATTGGAACGAAAATCGCCAATAGGTAAGACCATTTTTACAATTTGGGCCCAAGTTAGAAGCAGAGCCTAAGGTGTAAATTATCGATAGTCCCATATCTCGGAAACTATAAGAGATAATGCAATTTGGCAACCGGCAATGTAATTAGCATGCCGAATATTACTTGGAATGTGAATTGGAACGAAATCGCCAATAGATAAGACCATTTTAACAATTTGGGCCCAAGTTAGAAGCAGAGGCCTAAGGTGTAAATTATCGATAGTCCATATCTCGGAAACTATAAGAGATAATGCAATTTGGCAACCGGCAATGTAATTAGCATGCCGAATATTACTTGGAATGTGAATTGGAACGAAATCGCCAATAGATAAAGACCATTTTACAATTTGGGCCCAAGTTAGAAGCAGAGCCTAAGGTGTAAATTAATCGATAGTCCATATCTCGGAAACTATAAGAGATAATGCAATTTGGCAACCGGCAATGTAATTAGCATGCCGAATATTACTTGGAATGTGAATTGGAACGAAATCGCCCAATAGATAAGACCATTTTACAATTTGGGCCCAAGTTAGAAGCAGAGGCCTATGGTGTAAATTATCGATAGGTCCATATCTCGGGAAACTATAAGAGATAATGCAATTTGGCAACCGGCAATGTAATTAGCATGCCGAATATTACTTGGAATGTGAATTGGAACGAAATCGCCAATAGATAAGACCATTTTACAATTTGGGCCCAAGTTAGAAGCAGAGCCTATGGTGTAAATTATCGATAGTCCCATATCTCGGAAAACTATAAGAGATAATGCCAATTTGGCAACCGGCAATGTAATTAGCATGCCGAATATTACTTGGAATGTGAATTGGAACGAAATCGCCAATAGATAAGACCATTTTACAATTTGGGCCCAAGTTAGAAGCAGAGCCTAAGGTGTAAATTTTCGATAGTCCCATATCTCGGAAGCTATAAGAGATAATGCAATTTGGCAACCGGCAATGTAATTAAGCATGCCGAATATTACTTGGGATGTGAATTGGAATGAAATCGAAAATAGATAAGACCATTTTTACAATTTGGGCCCAAGTTAGAAGCAGAGCCTAAGGTGTAAAATTATCGATAGTCCATATCTCGGAAACTATAATAGATAATGCAATTTGGCAACCCGGCAATGTAATTATCATGCCGAATATTACTTGGAATGTGAATTGGAACGAAATCGGCAATAGATAAGACCATTTTTCAATTTGGGCCCAAGTTAGAAGCAGAGCCTAAGGTGTAAATTATCGATAGTCCATATCTCGGAAACTATAAGAGATAATGCAATTTGGCAACCGGCAATGTAATTAGCATGCCGAATATTACTTGGAATGTGAATTGGAACGAAATCGCCAATAGATAAGACCATTTTACAATTTGGGCCCAAGTTAGAAGCAGAGCCCTAAGATGTAAATTATCGATAGTCCCATATCTCGGAAACTATAAAGAGATAATGCAATTTGGCAACCGGCAATGTAATTAGCATGCCGAATATTACTTGGAATGTGAATTGGAACGAAATCGCCAATAGATAAGACCATTTTACAATTTTGGGCCCAAGTTAGAAGCAGAGCCTAACGTGTAAATTATCGATAGTCCATATCTCGGAAACTATAAGAGATAATGCAATTTGGCAACCGGCAATGTAATTAGCATGCCGAATATTACTTGGAATGCGAATTGGAACGAAATCGCCAATAGGTAAGACCATTTTTACAATTTGGGGCCCAAGTTAGAAGCAGAGCCTAAGGTGTAAATTATCGATAGTCCATATCTCGGAAACTATAAGAGATAATTCAATTTGGCAAACCGGCAATGTAATTAGCATGCCGGATATTACTTGGAATGTGAATTGGAAACGAAATCGCCAATAGATAAGACGATTTTACAATTTGGGGCCCAAGTTAGAAGCAGAGCCTAAGGTGTAAAATTACCGATAGTCCCATATCTCGGAAACTATAAGAGATAATGCAATTTGGCAACCAGCAATGTAATTAGCATGCCGAATATTATTTTGGAATGTGAATTGGAACGAAATCGCCAATAGATAAGACGATTTTTACAATTTGGGCCCAAGTTAGAAGCAGAGCCTAAGGTGTAAATTATCGATAGTCCATATCTCGGAAACTATAAGAGATAATGCAATTTTGGCAACCGGCAATGTAATTAGGCATGCCGAATATTACTTGGAATGTGAATTGGAACGAAATCGCCCAATAGGATAAGACCATTTTACAATTTGGGCCCAAGTTAGAAAGCAGAGCCTAAGGTGTAAATTATCGATAGTCCCATATCTCGGAAACTATAAGAGATAATGCCAATTTGGGCAACCGGCAATGTAATTAGCATGCCGAATATTTACTTTGGAATGTGAATTGGAACGAAATCGCCAATAGATAAGACCATTTTACAATTTGGGCCCAAGTTAGAAGCAGAGCCTAAGGTGTAAATTATCGATAGTCCATATCTCGGAAAACTATAAGAGATAATGCAATTTGGCAACCGGCAATGTAATTAGCATGCCGAATATTACTTGGAATGTGAATTGGAACGAAATCGCCAATAGATAAGACCATTTTACAATTTTGGGCCCAAGTTAGAAGCAGAGCCTAAGGTGTAAATTATCGATAGTCCCATATCTCGGAAACTATAAGAGATAATGCAATTTGGCAACCGGCAATGTAATTAGCATGCCGAATATTACTTGGAATGTGAATTGGAACGAAATCGCCAATAGGTAAGACCATTTTACAATTTGGTCCCCAAGTTAGAAGCAGAGCCTAAGGTGTAAATTATCGATAGTCCATATCTCGGAAACTATAAGAGATAATTCAATTTGGCAACCGGCAATGTAATTAGCATGGCGAATATTACTTGGAATGTGAATTGGAACGAAATCGCTTATAGATAAGACCATTTTACAATTTGGGCCCAAGTTAGAAGCAGAGCCTAAGGTGTAAATTATCGATAGTCCATATCTCGGAAACTATAAGCGATAATGCAATTTGGCAACCGGCAATGTAATTAGCATGCCGAATATTACTTGGAATGTGAATTGGAACGAAATCGCCAATAGATAAGACCATTTTACAATTTGGGAGCAAGTTAGAAGCAGAGCCTAAGGTGTAAATTATCGATAGCCATATCTCGGAAACTATAAGAGATAATGCAATTTGGCAACCGGCAATGTAATTAGCATGCCGAATATTACTTGGAATGTGAATTGGAACGAAATCGCCTATAGGTAAGACCATTTTACAATTTGGGCCCAAGTTAAAAGCAGAGCCTAAGGTGTAAATTATCGATAGTCCATATCTCGGAAACTATAAGAGATAATGCAATTTGGCAACCGGCAATGTAATTAGCATGCCGAATATTACTTGGAATGTGAATTGGAACGAAATCGCTAATAAATAAGACCATTTTACAATTTGGGCCCAAGTTAGAAGCAGAGCCTAAGGTGTAAATTATCGATAGTCCATATCTCGGAAACTATAAGAGATAATGCAATTTCGCAACCGGCAATGTAATTAGCATGCCGAATATTACTTGGAGTGTGAATTGGAACGAAATCGCCAATAGGTAAGACCATTTTACAATTTGGGCCCAAGTTAGAAGCAGAGCCTAAGATGTAAATTATCGATAGTCCATATCTCGGAAACTATAAGAGATAATGCAATTTGGCAACCGGCAATGTAATTAGCATGCCGAATATTACTTGGAATGTGAATTGGAACGAAATCGCCAATAGATAAGACCATTTTACAATTTGGGCCCAAGTTAGAAGCAGAGCCTAAGGTGTAAATTATCGATAGTCCATATCTCGGAAACTATAAGAGATAATGCAATTTGGCAACCGGCAATGTAATTAGCATGCCGAATATTACTTGGAATGTGAATTGGAACGAAATCGCCAATAGATAAGACCATTTTACAATTTGGGCCCAAGTTAGAAGCAGAGCCTAAGGTGTAAATTATCGATAGTCCATATCTCGGAAACTATAAGAGATAATGCAATTTGGCAACCGGCAATGTAATTAGCATGCCGAATATTACTTGGAATGTGAATTGGAACGAAATCGCCAATAGATAAGACCATTTTACAATTTGGGCCCAAGTTAGAAGCAGAGCCTAAGGTGTAAATTATCGATAGTCCATATCTCGGAAACTATAAGAGATAATGCAATTTGGCAACTGGCAATGTAATTAGCATGCCGAATATTACTTGGAATGTGAATTGGAACGAAATCGCCAATAGATAAGACCATTTTACAATTTGGGCCCAAGTTAGAAGCAGAGCCTAAGGTGTAAATTATCGATAGTCCATATCTCGGAAACTATAAGAGATAATGCAATTTGGCAACCGGCAATGTAATTAGCATGCCGAATATTACTTGGAATGTGAACTGGAACGAAATCGCCAATAGATAAGACCATTTTACAATTTGGGCCCAAGTTAGAAGCAGAGCCTAAGGTGTAAATTATCGATAGTCCATATCTCGGAAACTATAAGAGATAATGCAATTTCGCAACCGGCAATGTAATTAGCATGCCGAATATTACTTGTAGTGTGAATTGGAACGAAATCGCCAATAGATAAGACCATTTTACAATTTAGGCCCAAGTTAGAAGCAGAGCCTAAGGTGTAAATTATCGATAGTCCATATCTCGGAAACTATAAGAGATAATGCAATTTGGCAACCGGCAATGTAATTAGCATGCCGAATATTACTTGGAATGTGAATTGGAACGAAATCGCCAATAGATAAGACCATTTTACAATTTGGGCCCAAGTTAGAAGCAGAGCCTAAGGTGCAAATTATCGATAGTCCATATCTCGGAAACTATAAGAGATAATGCAATTTGGCAACCGGCAATGTAATTAGCATGCCGAATATTACTTGGAATGTGAATTGGAACGAAATCGCCAATAGATAAGACCATTTTACAATTTGGGCCCAAGTTAGAAGCAGAGCCTAAGGTGTAAATTATCGATAGTCCATATCTCGGAAACTATAAGAGATAATGCAATTTGGCAACCGGCAATGTAATTAGCATGCCGAATATTACTTGGAATGTGAATTGGAACGAAATCGCCAATAGATAAGACCATTTTACAATTTGGGCCCAAGTTAGAAGCAGAGCCTATGGTGTAAATTATCGATAGTCCATATCTCGGAAACTATAAGAGATAATGCAATTTGGCAACCGGCAATGTAATTAGCATGCCGAATATTACTTGGAATGTGAATTGGAACGAAATCGCCAATAGATAAGACCATTTTACAATTTGGGCCCAAGTTAGAAGCAGAGCCTATGGTGTAAATTATCGATAGTCCATATCTCGGAAACTATAAGAGATAATGCAATTTGGCAACCGGCAATGTAATTAGCATGCCGAATATTACTTGGAATGTGAATTGGAACGAAATCGCCAATAGATAAGACCATTTTACAATTTGGGCCCAAGTTAGAAGCAGAGCCTATGGTGTAAATTATCGATAGTCCATATCTCGGAAACTATAAGAGATAATGCAATTTGGCAACCGGCAATGTAATTAGCATGCCGAATATTACTTGGAATGTGAATTGGAACGAAATCGCCAATAGATAAGACCATTTTACAATTTGGGCCCAAGTCAGAAGCAGAGCCTAAGGTGTAAATTATCGATAGTCCATATCTCGGAAACTATAAGAGATAATGCAATTTGGCAACCGGCAATGTAATTAGCATGCCGAATATTACTTGGAATGTGAATTGGAACGAAATCGCCAATAGATAAGACCATTTTACAATTTGGGCCCAAGTTAGAAGCAGAGCCTAAGGTGTAAATTATCGATAGTCCATATCTCGGAAACTATAAGAGATAATGCAATTTGGCAACCGGCAATGTAATTAGCATGCCGAATATTACTTGGAATGTGAATTGGAACGAAATCGCCAATAGGTAAGACCATTTTACAATTTGGGCCCAAGTTAGAAGCAGAGCCTAAGGTGTAAATTATCGATAGTCCATATCTCGGAAACTATAAGAGATAATGCAATTTGGCAACCGGCAATGTAATTAGCATGCCGAATATTACTTGGAATGTGAATTGGAACGAAATCGCCAATAGATAAGACCATTTTACAATTTGGGCCCAAGTTAGAAGCAGAGCCTAAGGTGTAAATTATCGATAGTCCATATCTCGGAAACTATAAGAGATAATGCAATTTGGCAACCGGCAATGTAATTAGCATGCCGAATATTACTTGGAATGTGAATTGGAACGAAATCGCCAATAGATAAGACCATTTTACAATTTGGGCCCAAGTTAGAAGCAGAGCCTAAGGTGTAAATTATCGATAGTCCATATCTCGGAAACTATAAGAGATAATGCAATTTGGCAACCGGCAATGTAATTAGCATGCCGAATATTACTTGGAATGTGAATTGGAACGAAATCGCCAATAGATAAGACCATTTTACAATTTGGGAGCAAGTTAGAAGCAGAGCCTAAGGTGTAAATTATCGATAGTCCATATCTCGGAAACTATAAGAGATAATGCAATTTGGCAACCGGCAATGTAATTAGCATGCCGAATATTACTTGGAATGTGAATTGGAACGAAATCGCCTATAGGTAAGACCATTTTACAATTTGGGCCCAAGTTAAAAGCAGAGCCTAAGGTGTAAATTATCGATAGTCCATATCTCGGAAACTATAAGAGATAATGCAATTTGGCAACCGGCAATGTAATTAGCATGCCGAATATTACTTGGAATGTGAATTGGAACGAAATCGCTAATAAATAAGACCATTTTACAATTTGGGCCCAAGTTAGAAGCAGAGCCTAAGGTGTAAATTATCGATAGTCCATATCTCGGAAACTATAAGAGATAATGCAATTTCGCAACCGGCAATGTAATTAGCATGCCGAATATTACTTGGAGTGTGAATTGGAACGAAATCGCCAATAGGTAAGACCATTTTACAATTTGGGCCCAAGTTAGAAGCAGAGCCTAAGATGTAAATTATCGATAGTCCATATCTCGGAAACTATAAGAGATAATGCAATTTGGCAACCGGCAATGTAATTAGCATGCCGAATATTACTTGGAATGTGAATTGGAACGAAATCGCCAATAGATAAGACCATTTTACAATTTGGGCCCAAGTTAGAAGCAGAGCCTAAGGTGTAAATTATCGATAGTCCATATCTCGGAAACTATAAGAGATAATGCAATTTGGCAACCGGCAATGTAATTAGCATGCCGAATATTACTTGGAATGTGAATTGGAACGAAATCGCCAATAGATAAGACCATTTTACAATTTGGGCCCAAGTTAGAAGCAGAGCCTAAGGTGTAAATTATCGATAGTCCATATCTCGGAAACTATAAGAGATAATGCAATTTGGCAACCGGCAATGTAATTAGCATGCCGAATATTACTTGGAATGTGAATTGGAACGAAATCGCCAATAGATAAGACCATTTTACAATTTGGGCCCAAGTTAGAAGCAGAGCCTAAGGTGTAAATTATCGATAGTCCATATCTCGGAAACTATAAGAGATAATGCAATTTGGCAACCGGCAATGTAATTAGCATGCCGAATATTACTTGGAATGTGAATTGGAACGAAATCGCCAATAGATAAGACCATTTTACAATTTGGGCCCAAGTTAGAAGCAGAGCCTAAGGTGTAAATTATCGATAGTCCATATCTCGGAAACTATAAGAGATAATGCAATTTGGCAACCGGCAATGTAATTAGCATGCCGAATATTACTTGGAATGTGAACTGGAACGAAATCGCCAATAGATAAGACCATTTTACAATTTGGGCCCAAGTTAGAAGCAGAGCCTAAGGTGTAAATTATCGATAGTCCATATCTCGGAAACTATAAGAGATAATGCAATTTCGCAACCGGCAATGTAATTAGCATGCCGAATATTACTTGTAGTGTGAATTGGAACGAAATCGCCAATAGATAAGACCATTTTACAATTTAGGCCCAAGTTAGAAGCAGAGCCTAAGGTGTAAATTATCGATAGTCCATATCTCGGAAACTATAAGAGATAATGCAATTTGGCAACCGGCAATGTAATTAGCATGCCGAATATTACTTGGAATGTGAATTGGAACGAAATCGCCAATAGATAAGACCATTTTACAATTTGGGCCCAAGTTAGAAGCAGAGCCTAAGGTGCAAATTATCGATAGTCCATATCTCGGAAACTATAAGAGATAATGCAATTTGGCAACCGGCAATGTAATTAGCATGCCGAATATTACTTGGAATGTGAATTGGAACGAAATCGCCAATAGATAAGACCATTTTACAATTTGGGCCCAAGTTAGAAGCAGAGCCTAAGGTGTAAATTATCGATAGTCCATATCTCGGAAACTATAAGAGATAATGCAATTTGGCAACCGGCAATGTAATTAGCATGCCGAATATTACTTGGAATGTGAATTGGAACGAAATCGCCAATAGATAAGACCATTTTACAATTTGGGCCCAAGTTAGAAGCAGAGCCTATGGTGTAAATTATCGATAGTCCATATCTCGGAAACTATAAGAGATAATGCAATTTGGCAACCGGCAATGTAATTAGCATGCCGAATATTACTTGGAATGTGAATTGGAACGAAATCGCCAATAGATAAGACCATTTTACAATTTGGGCCCAAGTTAGAAGCAGAGCCTATGGTGTAAATTATCGATAGTCCATATCTCGGAAACTATAAGAGATAATGCAATTTGGCAACCGGCAATGTAATTAGCATGCCGAATATTACTTGGAATGTGAATTGGAACGAAATCGCCAATAGATAAGACCATTTTACAATTTGGGCCCAAGTTAGAAGCAGAGCCTATGGTGTAAATTATCGATAGTCCATATCTCGGAAACTATAAGAGATAATGCAATTTGGCAACCGGCAATGTAATTAGCATGCCGAATATTACTTGGAATGTGAATTGGAACGAAATCGCCAATAGATAAGACCATTTTACAATTTGGGCCCAAGTCAGAAGCAGAGCCTAAGGTGTAAATTATCGATAGTCCATATCTCGGAAACTATAAGAGATAATGCAATTTGGCAACCGGCAATGTAATTAGCATGCCGAATATTACTTGGAATGTGAATTGGAACGAAATCGCCAATAGATAAGACCATTTTACAATTTGGGCCCAAGTTAGAAGCAGAGCCTAAGGTGTAAATTATCGATAGTCCATATCTCGGAAACTATAAGAGATAATGCAATTTGGCAACCGGCAATGTAATTAGCATGCCGAATATTACTTGGAATGTGAATTGGAACGAAATCGCCAATAGGTAAGACCATTTTACAATTTGGGCCCAAGTTAGAAGCAGAGCCTAAGGTGTAAATTATCGATAGTCCATATCTCGGAAACTATAAGAGATAATGCAATTTGGCAACCGGCAATGTAATTAGCATGCCGAATATTACTTGGAATGTGAATTGGAATGAAATCGAAAATAGATAAGACCATTTTACAATTTGGGCCCAAGTTAGAAGCAGAGCCTAAGGTGTAAATTATCGATAGTCCATATCTCGGAAACTATAAGAGATAATGCAATTTGGCAACCGGCAATGTAATTATCATGCCGAATATTACTTGGAATGTGAATTGGAACGAAATCGGCAATAGATAAGACCATTTTACAATTTGGGCCCAAGTTAGAAGCAGAGCCTAAGGTGTAAATTATCGATAGTCCATATCTCGGAAACTATAAGAGATAATGCAATTTGGCAACCGGCAATGTAATTAGCATGCCGAATATTACTTGGAATGTGAATTGGAACGAAATCGCCAATAGATAAGACCATTTTACAATTTGGGCCCAAGTTAGAAGCAGAGCCTAAGATGTAAATTATCGATAGTCCATATCTCGGAAACTATAAGAGATAATGCAATTTGGCAACCGGCAATGTAATTAGCATGCCGAATATTACTTGGAATGTGAATTGGATCGAAATCGCCAATAGATAAGACCATTTTACAATTTGGGCCCAAGTTAGAAGCAGAGCCTAACGTGTAAATTATCGATAGTCCATATCTCGGAAACTATAAGAGATAATGCAATTTGGCAACCGGCAATGTAATTAGCATGCCGAATATTACTTGGAATGCGAATTGGAACGAAATCGCCAATAGGTAAGACCATTTTACAATTTGGGCCCAAGTTAGAAGCAGAGCCTAAGGTGTAAATTACCGATAGTCCATATCTCGGAAACTATAAGAGATAATTCAATTTGGCAACCGGCAATGTAATTAGCATGCCGGATATTACTTGGAATGTGAATTGGAACGAAATCGCCAATAGATAAGACGATTTTACAATTTGGGCCCAAGTTAGAAGCAGAGCCTAAGGTGTAAATTACCGATAGTCCATATCTCGGAAACTATAAGAGATAATGCAATTTGGCAACCAGCAATGTAATTAGCATGCCGAATATTATTTGGAATGTGAATTGGAACGAAATCGCCAATAGATAAGACGATTTTACAATTTGGGCCCAAGTTAGAAGCAGAGCCTAAGGTGTAAATTATCGATAGTCCATATCTCGGAAACTATAAGAGATAATGCAATTTGGCAACCGGCAATGTAATTAGCATGCCGAATATTACTTGGAATGTGAATTGGAACGAAATCGCCAATAGATAAGACCATTTTACAATTTGGGCCCAAGTTAGAAGCAGAGCCTAAGGTGTAAATTATCGATAGTCCATATCTCGGAAACTATAAGAGATAATGCAATTTGGCAACCGGCAATGTAATTAGCATGCCGAATATTACTTGGAATGTGAATTGGAACGAAATCGCCAATAGATAAGACCATTTTACAATTTGGGCCCAAGTTAGAAGCAGAGCCTAAGGTGTAAATTATCGATAGTCCATATCTCGGAAACTATAAGAGATAATGCAATTTGGCAACCGGCAATGTAATTAGCATGCCGAATATTACTTGGAATGTGAATTGGAACGAAATCGCCAATAGATAAGACCATTTTACAATTTGGGCCCAAGTTAGAAGCAGAGCCTAAGGTGTAAATTATCGATAGTCCATATCTCGGAAACTATAAGAGATAATGCAATTTGGCAACCGGCAATGTAATTAGCATGCCGAATATTACTTGGAATGTGAATTGGAACGAAATCGCCAATAGGTAAGACCATTTTACAATTTGGTCCCAAGTTAGAAGCAGAGCCTAAGGTGTAAATTATCGATAGTCCATATCTCGGAAACTATAAGAGATAATTCAATTTGGCAACCGGCAATGTAATTAGCATGGCGAATATTACTTGGAATGTGAATTGGAACGAAATCGCTTATAGATAAGACCATTTTACAATTTGGGCCCAAGTTAGAAGCAGAGCCTAAGGTGTAAATTATCGATAGTCCATATCTCGGAAACTATAAGCGATAATGCAATTTGGCAACCGGCAATGTAATTAGCATGCCGAATATTACTTGGAATGTGAATTGGAACGAAATCGCCAATAGATAAGACCATTTTACAATTTGGGAGCAAGTTAGAAGCAGAGCCTAAGGTGTAAATTATCGATAGTCCATATCTCGGAAACTATAAGAGATAATGCAATTTGGCAACCGGCAATGTAATTAGCATGCCGAATATTACTTGGAATGTGAATTGGAACGAAATCGCCTATAGGTAAGACCATTTTACAATTTGGGCCCAAGTTAAAAGCAGAGCCTAAGGTGTAAATTATCGATAGTCCATATCTCGGAAACTATAAGAGATAATGCAATTTGGCAACCGGCAATGTAATTAGCATGCCGAATATAACTTGGAATGTGAATTGGAACGAAATCGCTAATAAATAAGACCATTTTACAATTTGGGCCCAAGTTAGAAGCAGAGCCTAAGGTGTAAATTATCGATAGTCCATATCTCGGAAACTATAAGAGATAATGCAATTTCGCAACCGGCAATGTAATTAGCATGCCGAATATTACTTGGAGTGTGAATTGGAACGAAATCGCCAATAGGTAAGACCATTTTACAATTTGGGCCCAAGTTAGAAGCAGAGCCTAAGATGTAAATTATCGATAGTCCATATCTCGGAAACTATAAGAGATAATGCAATTTGGCAACCGGCAATGTAATTAGCATGCCGAATATTACTTGGAATGTGAATTGGAACGAAATCGCCAATAGATAAGACCATTTTACAATTTGGGCCCAAGTTAGAAGCAGAGCCTAAGGTGTAAATTATCGATAGTCCATATCTCGGAAACTATAAGAGATAATGCAATTTGGCAACCGGCAATGTAATTAGCATGCCGAATATTACTTGGAATGTGAATTGGAACGAAATCGCCAATAGATAAGACCATTTTACAATTTGGGCCCAAGTTAGAAGCAGAGCCTAAGGTGTAAATTATCGATAGTCCATATCTCGGAAACTATAAGAGATAATGCAATTTGGCAACCGGCAATGTAATTAGCATGCCGAATATTACTTGGAATGTGAATTGGAACGAAATCGCCAATAGATAAGACCATTTTACAATTTGGGCCCAAGTTAGAAGCAGAGCCTAAGGTGTAAATTATCGATAGTCCATATCTCGGAAACTATAAGAGATAATGCAATTTGGCAACCGGCAATGTAATTAGCATGCCGAATATTACTTGGAATGTGAATTGGAACGAAATCGCCAATAGATAAGACCATTTTACAATTTGGGCCCAAGTTAGAAGCAGAGCCTAAGGTGTAAATTATCGATAGTCCATATCTCGGAAACTATAAGAGATAATGCAATTTGGCAACCGGCAATGTAATTAGCATGCCGAATATTACTTGGAATGTGAACTGGAACGAAATCGCCAATAGATAAGACCATTTTACAATTTGGGCCCAAGTTAGAAGCAGAGCCTAAGGTGTAAATTATCGATAGTCCATATCTCGGAAACTATAAGAGATAATGCAATTTGGCAACCGGCAATGTAATTAGCATGCCGAATATTACTTGGAATGTGAATTGGAACGAAATCGCCAATAGATAAGACCATTTTACAATTTGGGCCCAAGTTAGAAGCAGAGCCTAAGGTGTAAATTATCGATAGTCCATATCTCGGAAACTATAAGAGATAATGCAATTTGGCAACCGGCAATGTAATTAGCATGCCGAATATTACTTGGAATGTGAATTGGAACGAAATCGCCAATAGATAAGACCATTTTACAATTTGGGCCCAAGTTAGAAGCAGAGCCTAAGGTGTAAATTATCGATAGTCCATATCTCGGAAACTATAAGAGATAATGCAATTTGGCAACCGGCAATGTAATTAGCATGCCGAATATTACTTGGAATGTGAATTGGAACGAAATCGCCAATAGATAAGACCATTTTACAATTTGGGCCCAAGTTAGAAGCAGAGCCTAAGGTGTAAATTATCGATAGTCCATATCTCGGAAACTATAAGAGATAATGCAATTTGGCAACCGGCAATGTAATTAGCATGCCGAATATTACTTGGAATGTGAATTGGAACGAAATCGCCAATAGGTAAGACCATTTTACAATTTGGTCCCAAGTTAGAAGCAGAGCCTAAGGTGTAAATTATCGATAGTCCATATCTCGGAAACTATAAGAGATAATTCAATTTGGCAACCGGCAATGTAATTAGCATGGCGAATATTACTTGGAATGTGAATTGGAACGAAATCGCTTATAGATAAGACCATTTTACAATTTGGGCCCAAGTTAGAAGCAGAGCCTAAGGTGTAAATTATCGATAGTCCATATCTCGGAAACTATAAGCGATAATGCAATTTGGCAACCGGCAATGTAATTAGCATGCCGAATATTACTTGGAATGTGAATTGGAACGAAATCGCCAATAGATAAGACCATTTTACAATTTGGGAGCAAGTTAGAAGCAGAGCCTAAGGTGTAAATTATCGATAGTCCATATCTCGGAAACTATAAGAGATAATGCAATTTGGCAACCGGCAATGTAATTAGCATGCCGAATATTACTTGGAATGTGAATTGGAACGAAATCGCCTATAGGTAAGACCATTTTACAATTTGGGCCCAAGTTAAAAGCAGAGCCTAAGGTGTAAATTATCGATAGTCCATATCTCGGAAACTATAAGAGATAATGCAATTTGGCAACCGGCAATGTAATTAGCATGCCGAATATTACTTGGAATGTGAATTGGAACGAAATCGCTAATAAATAAGACCATTTTACAATTTGGGCCCAAGTTAGAAGCAGAGCCTAAGGTGTAAATTATCGATAGTCCATATCTCGGAAACTATAAGAGATAATGCAATTTCGCAACCGGCAATGTAATTAGCATGCCGAATATTACTTGGAGTGTGAATTGGAACGAAATCGCCAATAGGTAAGACCATTTTACAATTTGGGCCCAAGTTAGAAGCAGAGCCTAAGATGTAAATTATCGATAGTCCATATCTCGGAAACTATAAGAGATAATGCAATTTGGCAACCGGCAATGTAATTAGCATGCCGAATATTACTTGGAATGTGAATTGGAACGAAATCGCCAATAGATAAGACCATTTTACAATTTGGGCCCAAGTTAGAAGCAGAGCCTAAGGTGTAAATTATCGATAGTCCATATCTCGGAAACTATAAGAGATAATGCAATTTGGCAACCGGCAATGTAATTAGCATGCAGAATATTACTTGGAATGTGAATTGGAACGAAATCGCCAATAGATAAGACCATTTTACAATTTGGGCCCAAGTTAGAAGCAGAGCCTAAGGTGTAAATTATCGATAGTCCATATCTCGGAAACTATAAGAGATAATGCAATTTGGCAACCGGCAATGTAATTAGCATGCCGAATATTACTTGGAATGTGAATTGGAACGAAATCGCCAATAGATAAGACCATTTTACAATTTGGGCCCAAGTTAGAAGCAGAGCCTAAGGTGTAAATTATCGATAGTCCATATCTCGGAAACTATAAGAGATAATGCAATTTGGCAACCGGCAATGTAATTAGCATGCCGAATATTACTTGGAATGTGAATTGGAACGAAATCGCCAATAGATAAGACCATTTTACAATTTGGGCCCAAGTTAGAAGCAGAGCCTAAGGTGTAAATTATCGATAGTCCATATCTCGGAAACTATAAGAGATAATGCAATTTGGCAACCGGCAATGTAATTAGCATGCCGAATATTACTTGGAATGTGAACTGGAACGAAATCGCCAATAGATAAGACCATTTTACAATTTGGGCCCAAGTTAGAAGCAGAGCCTAAGGTGTAAATTATCGATAGTCCATATCTCGGAAACTATAAGAGATAATGCAATTTAGCAACCGGCAATGTAATTAGCATGCCGAATATTACTGGTAGTGTGAATTGGAACGAAATCGCCAATAGATAAGACCATGTTACAATTTAGGCCCAAGTTAGAAGCAGAGCCTAAGGTGTAAATTATCGATAGTCCATATCTCGGAAACTATAAGAGATAATGCAATTTGGCAACCGGCAATGTAATTAGCATGCCGAATATTACTTGGAATGTGAATTGGAACGAAATCGCCAATAGATAAGACCATTTTACAATTTGGGCCCAAGTTAGAAGCAGAGCCTATGGTGTAAATTATCGATAGTCCATATCTCGGAAACTATAAGAGATAATGCAATTTGGCAACCGGCAATGTAATTAGCATGCCGAATATTACTTGGAATGTGAATTGGAACGAAATCGCCAATAGATAAGACCATTTTACAATTTGGGCCCAAGTTAGAAGCAGAGCCTATGGTGTAAATTATCGATAGTCCATATCTCGGAAACTATAAGAGATAATGCAATTTGGCAACCGGCAATGTAATTAGCATGCCGAATATTACTTGGAATGTGAATTGGAACGAAATCGCCAATAGATAAGACCATTTTACAATTTGGGCCCAAGTTAGAAGCAGAGCCTATGGTGTAAATTATCGATAGTCCATATCTCGGAAACTATAAGAGATAATGCAATTTGGCAACCGGCAATGTAATTAGCATACCGAATATTACTTGGAATGTGAATTGGAACGAAATCGCCAATAGATAAGACCATTTTACAATTTGGGCCCAAGTCAGAAGCAGAGCCTAAGGTGTAAATTATCGATAGTCCATATCTCGGAAACTATAAGAGATAATGCAATTTGGCAACCGGCAATGTAATTAGCATGCCGAATATTACTTGGAATGTGAATTGGAACGAAATCGCCAATAGATAAGACCATTTTACAATTTGGGCCCAAGTTAGAAGCAGAGCCTAAGGTGTTAATTATCGATAGTCCATATCTCGGAAACTATAAGAGATAATGCAATTTGGCAACCGGCAATGTAATTAGCATGCCGAATATTACTTGGAATGTGAATTGGAACGAAATCGCCAATAGGTAAGACCATTTTACAATTTGGGCCCAAGTTAGAAGCAGAGCCTAAGGTGTAAATTATCGATAGTCCATATCTCGGAAACTATAAGAGATAATGCAATTTGGCAACCGGCAATGTAATTAGCATGCCGAATATTACTTGGAATGTGAATTGGAACGAAATCGCCAATAGATAAGACCATTTTACAATTTGGGCCCAAGTTAGAAGCAGAGCCTAAGGTGTAAATTATCGATAGTCCATATCTCGGAAACTATAAGAGATAATGCAATTTGGCAACCGGCAATGTAATTAGCATGCCGAATATTACTTGGAATGTGAATTGGAACGAAATCGCCAATAGATAAGACCATTTTACAATTTGGGCCCAAGTTAGAAGCAGAGCCTAAGGTGTAAATTATCGATAGTCCATATCTCGGAAACTATAAGAGATAATGCAATTTGGCAACCGGCAATGTAATTAGCATGCCGAATATTACTTGGAATGTGAATTGGAACGAAATCGCCAATAGATAAGACCATTTTACAATTTGGGCCCAAGTTAGAAGCAGAGCCTAAGGTGTAAATTATTGATAGTCCATATCTCGGAAACTATAAGAGATAATGCAATTTCGCAACCGGCAATGTAATTAGCATGCCGAATATTACTTGGAATGTGAATTGGAACGAAATCGCCAATAGATAAGACCATTTTACAATTTGGGCCCAAGTTAGAAGCAGAGCCTATGGTGTAAATTATCGATAGTCCATATCTCGGAAACTATAAGAGATAATGCAATTTGGCAACCGGCAATGTAATTAGCATGCCGAATATTACTTGGAATGTGAATTGGAACGAAATCGCCAATAGATAAGACCATTTTACAATTTGGGCCCAAGTTAGAAGCAGAGCCTAAGGTGTAAATTATCGATAGTCCATATCTCGGAAACTATAAGAGATAATGCAATTTGGCAACCGGCAATGTAATTAGCATGCCGAATATTACTTGGAATGTGAATTGGAACGAAATCGCCAATAGATAAGACCATTTTACAATTTGGGCCCAAGTTAGAAGCAGAGCCTAAGGTGTAAATTATCGATAGTCCATATCTCGGAAACTATAAGAGATAATGCAATTTGGCAACCGGCAATGTAATTAGCATGCCGAATATTACTTGGAATGTGAATTGGAACGAAATCGCCAATAGGTAAGACCATTTTACAATTTGGGCCCAAGTTAGAAGCAGAGCCTAAGGTGTAAATTATCGATAGACCATATCTCGGAAACTATAAGAGATAATGCAATTTGGCAACCGGCAATGTAATTAGCATGCCGAATATTACTTGGAATGTGAATTGGAACGAAATCGCCAATAGATAAGACCATTTTACAATTTGGGCCCAAGTTAGAAGCAGAGCCTAAGGTGTAAATTATCGATAGTCCATATCTCGGAAACTATAAGAGATAATGCAATTTGGCAACCGGCAATGTAATTAGCATGCCGAATATTACTTGGAATGTGAATTGGAACGAAATCGCCAATAGATAAGACCATTTTACAATTTGGGCCCAAGTTAGAAGCAGAGCCTAAGGTGTAAATTATCGATAGTCCATATCTCGGAAACTATAAGAGATAATGCAATTTGGCAACCGGCAATGTAATTAGCATGCCGAATATTACTTGGAATGTGAATTGGAACGAAATCGCCAATAGATAAGACCATTTTACAATTTGGGCCCAAGTTAGAAGCAGAGCTTAAGGTGTAAATTATCGATAGTCCATATCTCGGAAACTATAAGAGATAATGCAATTTGGCAACCGGTAATGTAATTAGCATGCCGAATATTACTTGGAATGTGAATTGGAACGAAATCGCCAATAGATAAGACCATTTTACAATTTGGGTCCAAGTTAGAAGCAGAGCCTAAGGTGTAAATTATCGATAGTCCGTATCTCGGAAACTATAAGGGATAATGCAATTTGGCAACCGGCAATGTAATTAGCATGCCGAATATTACTTGGAATGTGAATTGGAACGAAATCGCCAATAGATAAGACCATTTTACAATTTGGGCCCAAGTTAGAAGCAGAGCCTAAGGTGTAAATTATTGATAGTCCATATCTCGGAAACTATAAGAGATAATGCAATTTCGCAACCGGCAATGTAATTAGCATGCCGAATATCACTTGGAATGTGAATTGGGACGAAATCGCCAATAGATAAGACCATTTTACAATTTGGGCCCAAGTTAGAAGCAGAGCCTAAGGTGTAAATTATCGATAGTCCATATCTCGGAAACTATAAGAGATAATGCAATTTGGCAACCGGCAATGTAATTAGCATGCCGAATATTACTTGGAATGTGAATTGGAACGAAATCGCCAATAAATAAGACCATTTTACAATTTGGGCCCAAGTTAGAAGCAGAGCCTAAGATGTAAATTATCGATAGTCCATATCTCGGAAACTATAAGAGATAATGCAATTTGGCAACCGGCAATGTAATTAGCATGCCGAATATTACTTGGAATGTGAATTGGAACGAAATCGCCAATAGATAAGACCATTTTACAATTTGGGCCCAAGTTAGAAGCAGAGCCTAAGGTGTAAATTATCGATAGTCCATATCTCGGAAACTATAAGAGATAATTCAATTTGGCAACCGGCAATGTAATTAGCATGCCGGATATTACTTGGAATGTGAATTGGAACGAAATCGCCAATAGATAAGACGATTTTACAATTTGGGCCCAAGTTAGAAGCAGAGCCTAAGGTGTAAATTATCGATAGTCCATATCTCGGAAACTATAAGAGATAATGCAATTTCGCAACCGGCAATGTAATTAGCATGCCGAATATTACTTGGAGTGTGAATTGGAACGAAATCGCCAATAGGTAAGACCATTTTACAATTTGGGCCCAAGTTAGAAGCAGAGCCTAAGATGTAAATTATCGATAGTCCATATCTCGGAAACTATAAGAGATAATGCAATTTGGCAACCGGCAATGTAATTAGCATGCCGAATATTACTTGGAATGTGAATTGGAACGAAATCGCCAATAGATAAGACCATTTTACAATTTGGGCCCAAGTTAGAAGCAGAGCCTAAGGTGTAAATTATCGATAGTCCATATCTCGGAAACTATAAGAGATAATGCAATTTGGCAACCGGCAATGTAATTAGCATGCCGAATATTACTTGGAATGTGAATTGGAACGAAATCGCCAATAGATAAGACCATTTTACAATTTGGGCCCAAGTTAGAAGCAGAGCCTAAGGTGTAAATTATCGATAGTCCATATCTCGGAAACTATAAGAGATAATGCAATTTGGCAACCGGCAATGTAATTAGCATGCCGAATATTACTTGGAATGTGAATTGGAACGAAATCGCCAATAGATAAGACCATTTTACAATTTGGGCCCAAGTTAGAAGCAGAGCCTAAGGTGTAAATTATCGATAGTCCATATCTCGGAAACTATAAGAGATAATGCAATTTGGCAACCGGCAATGTAATTAGCATGCCGAATATTACTTGGAATGTGAATTGGAACGAAATCGCCAATAGATAAGACCATTTTACAATTTGGGCCCAAGTTAGAAGCAGAGCCTAAGGTGTAAATTATCGATAGTCCATATCTCGGAAACTATAAGAGATAATGCAATTTGGCAACCGGCAATGTAATTAGCATGCCGAATATTACTTGGAATGTGAATTGGAACGAAATCGCCAATAGATAAGACCATTTTACAATTTGGGCCCAAGTTAGAAGCAGAGCCTAAGGTGTAAATTATCGATAGTCCATATCTCGGAAACTATAAGAGATAATGCAATTTCGCAACCGGCAATGTAATTAGCATGCCGAATATTACTTGTAGTGTGAATTGGAACGAAATCGCCAATAGATAAGACCATTTTACAATTTGGGCCCAAGTTAGAAGCAGAGCCTAAGGTGTAAATTATCGATAGTCCATATCTCGGAAACTATAAGAGATAATGCAATTTGGCAACCGGCAATGTAATTAGCATGCCGAATATTACTTGGAATGTGAATTGGAACGAAATCGCCAATAGATAAGACCATTTTACAATTTGGGCCCAAGTTAGAAGCAGAGCCTAAGGTGTAAATTATCGATAGTCCATATCTCGGAAACTATAAGAGATAATGCAATTTGGCAACCGGCAATGTAATTAGCATGCCGAATATTACTTGGAATGTGAATTGGAACGAAATCACCAATAGATAAGACCATTTTACAATTTGGGCCCAAGTTAGAAGCAGAGCCTAAGGTGTAAATTATCGATAGTCCATATCTCGGAAACTATAAGAGATAATGCAATTTGGCAACCGGCAATGTAATTAGCATGCCGAATATTACTTGGAATGTGAATTGGAACGAAATCGCCAATAGATAAGACCATTTTACAATTTGGGCCCAAGTTAGAAGCAGAGCCTATGGTGTAAATTATCGATAGTCCATATCTCGGAAACTATAAGAGATAATGCAATTTGGCAACCGGCAATCTAATTAGCATGCCGAATATTACTTGGAATGTGAATTGGAACGAAATCGCCAATAGATAAGACCATTTTACAATTTGGGCCCAAGTTAGAAGCAGAGCCTATGGTGTAAATTATCGATAGTCCATATCTCGGAAACTATAAGAGATAATGCAATTTGGCAACCGGCAATGTAATTAGCATGCCGAATATTACTTGGAATGTGAATTGGAACGAAATCGCCAATAGATAAGACCATTTTACAATTTGGGCCCAAGTTAGAAGCAGAGCCTATGGTGTAAATTATCGATAGTCCATATCTCGGAAACTATAAGAGATAATGCAATTTGGCAACCGGCAATGTAATTAGCATGCCGAATATTACTTGGAATGTGAATTGGAACGAAATCGCCAATAGATAAGACCATTTTACAATTTGGGCCCAAGTCAGAAGCAGAGCCTAAGGTGTAAATTATCGATAGTCCATATCTCGGAAACTATAAGAGATAATGCAATTTGGCAACCGGCAATGTAATTAGCATGCCGAATATTACTTGGAATGTGAATTGGAACGAAATCGCCAATAGATAAGATCATTTTACAATTTGGGCCCAAGTTAGAAGCAGAGCCTAAGGTGTAAATTATCGATAGTCCATATCTCGGAAACTATAAGAGATAATGCAATTTGGCAACCGGCAATGTAATTAGCATGCCGAATATTACTTGGAATGTGAATTGGAACGAAATCGCCAATAGGTAAGACCATTTTACAATTTGGGCCCAAGTTAGAAGCAGAGCCTAAGGTGTAAATTATCGATAGTCCATATCTCGGAAACTATAAGAGATAATGCAATTTGGCAACCGGCAATGTAATTAGCATGCCGAATATTACTTGGAATGTGAATTGGAACGAAATCGCCAATAGATAAGACCATTTTACAATTTGTTCCCAAGTTAGAAGCAGAGCCTAAGGTGTAAATTATCGATAGTCCATATCTCGGAAACTATAAGAGATAATGCAATTTGGCAACCGGCAATGTAATTAGCATGCCGAATATTACTTGGATTGTGAATTGGAACGAAATCGCCAATAGATAAGACCATTTTACAATTTGGGCCCAAGTTAGAAGCAGAGCCTAAGGTGTAAATTATCGATAGTCCATATCTCGGAAACTATAAGAGATAATGCAATTTGGCAACCGGCAATGTAATTAGCATGCCGAATATTACTTGGAATGTGAATTGGAACGAAATCGCCAATAGATAAGACCATTTTACAATTTGGGCCCAAGTTAGAAGCAGAGCCTAAGGTGTAAATTATTGATAGTCCATATCTCGGAAACTATAAGAGATAATGCAATTTCGCAACCGGCAATGTAATTAGCATGCCGAATATTACTTGGAATGTGAATTGGAACGAAATCGCCAATAGATAAGACCATTTTACAATTTGGGCCCAAGTTAGAAGCAGAGCCTATGGTGTAAATTATCGATAGTCCATATCTCGGAAACTATAAGAGATAATGCAATTTGGCAACCGGCAATGTAATTAGCATGCCGAATATTACTTGGAATGTGAATTGGAACGAAATCGCCAATAGATAAGACCATTTTACAATTTGGGCCCAAGTTAGAAGCAGAGCCTAAGGTGTAAATTATCGATAGTCCATATCTCGGAAACTATAAGAGATAATGCAATTTGGCAACCGGCAATGTAATTAGCATGCCGAATATTACTTGGAATGTGAATTGGAACGAAATCGCCAATAGATAAGACCATTTTACAATTTGGGCCCAAGTTAGAAGCAGAGCCTAAGGTGTAAATTATCGATAGTCCATATCTCGGAAACTATAAGAGATAATGCAATTTGGCAACCGGCAATGTAATTAGCATGCCGAATATTACTTGGAATGTGAATTGGAACGAAATCGCCAATAGGTAAGACCATTTTACAATTTGGGCCCAAGTTAGAAGCAGAGCCTAAGGTGTAAATTATCGATAGTCCATATCTCGGAAACTATAAGAGATAATGCAATTTGGCAACCGGCAATGTAATTAGCATGCCGAATATTACTTGGAATGTGAATTGGAACGAAATCGCCAATAGATAAGACCATTTTACAATTTGGGCCCAAGTTAGAAGCAGAGCCTAAGGTGTAAATTATCGATAGTCCATATCTCGGAAACTATAAGAGATAATGCAATTTGGCAACCGGCAATGTAATTAGCATGCCGAATATTACTTGGAATGTGAATTGGAACGAAATCGCCAATAGATAAGACCATTTTACAATTTGGGCCCAAGTTAGAAGCAGAGCCTAAGGTGTAAATTATCGATAGTCCATATCTCGGAAACTATAAGAGATAATGCAATTTGGCAACCGGCAATGTAATTAGCATGCCGAATATTACTTGGAATGTGAATTGGAACGAAATCGCCAATAGATAAGACCATTTTACAATTTGGGCCCAAGTTAGAAGCAGAGCTTAAGGTGTAAATTATCGATAGTCCATATCTCGGAAACTATAAGAGATAATGCAATTTGGCAACCGGTAATGTAATTAGCATGCCGAATATTACTTGGAATGTGAATTGGAACGAAATCGCCAATAGATAAGACCATTTTACAATTTGGGTCCAAGTTAGAAGCAGAGCCTAAGGTGTAAATTATCGATAGTCCGTATCTCGGAAACTATAAGGGATAATGCAATTTGGCAACCGGCAATGTAATTAGCATGCCGAATATTACTTGGAATGTGAATTGGAACGAAATCGCCAATAGATAAGACCATTTTACAATTTGGGCCCAAGTTAGAAGCAGAGCCTAAGGTTTAAATTATTGATAGTCCATATCTCGGAAACTATAAGAGATAATGCAATTTCGCAACCGGCAATGTAATTAGCATGCCGAATATCACTTGGAATGTGAATTGGGACGAAATCGCCAACAGATAAGACCATTTTACAATTTGGGCCCAAGTTAGAAGCAGAGCCTAAGGTGTAAATTATCGATAGTCCAAATCTCGGAAACTATAAGAGATAATGCAATTTGGCAACCGGCAATGTAATTAGCATGCCGAATATTACTTGGAATGTGAATTGGAACGAAATCGCCAATAAATAAGACCATTTTACAATTTGGGCCCAAGTTAGAAGCAGAGCCTAAGATGTAAATTATCGATAGTCCATATCTCGGAAACTATAAGAGATAATGCAATTTGGCAACCGGCAATGTAATTAGCATGCCGAATATTACTTGGAATGTGAATTGGAACGAAATCGCCAATAGATAAGACCATTTTACAATTTGGGCCCAAGTTAGAAGCAGAGCCTAAGGTGTAAATTATCGATAGTCCATATCTCGGAAACTATAAGAGATAATTCAATTTGGCAACCGGCAATGTAATTAGCATGCCGGATATTACTTGGAATGTGAATTGGAACGAAATCGCCAATAGATAAGACCATTTTACAATTTGGGCCCAAGTTAGAAGCAGAGCCTAAGGTGTAAATTATCGATAGTCCATATCTCGGAAACTATAAGAGATAATGCAATTTGGCAACCGGCAATGTAATTAGCATGCCGAATATTACTTGGAATGTGAATTGGAACGAAATCGCCAATAGATAAGACGATTTTACAATTTGGGCCCAAGTTAGAAGCAGAGCCTAAGGTGTAAATTATCGATAGTCCATATCTCGGAAACTATAAGAGATAATGCAATTTGGCAACCGGCAATGTAATTAGCATGCCGAATATTACTTGAAATGTGAATTGGAACGAAATCGCCAATAGATAAGACCATTTTACAATTTGGGCCCAAGTTAGAAGCAGAGCCTAAGGTGTAAATTATCGATAGTCCATATCTCGGAAGCTATAAGAGATAATGCAATTTGGCAACCGGCAATGTAATTAGCATGCCGAATATTACTTGGAATGTGAATTGGAATGAAATCGAAAATAGATAAGACCATTTTACAATTTGGGCCCAAGTTAGAAGCAGAGCCTAAGGTGTAAATTATCGATAGTCCATATCTCGGAAACTATAAGAGATAATGCAATTTGGCAACCGGCAATGTAATTATCATGCCGAATATTACTTGGAATGTGAATTGGAACGAAATCGGCCAATAGATAAGACCATTTTACAATTTGGGCCCAAGTTAGAAGCAGAGCCTAAGGTGTAAATTATCGATAGTCCATATCTCGGAAACTATAAGAGATAATGCAATTTGGCAACCGGCAATGTAATTAGCATGCCGAATATTACTTGGAATGTGAATTGGAACGAAATCGCCAATAGATAAGACCATTTTACAATTTGGGCCCAAGTTAGAAGCAGAGCCTATGGTGTAAATTATCGATAGTCCATATCTCGGAAACTATAAGAGATAATACAATTTGGCAACCGGCAATGTAATTAGCATGCCGAATATTACTTGGAATGTGAATTGGAACGAAATCGCCAATAGATAAGACCATTTTACAATTTGGGCCCAAGTTAGAAGCAGAGCCTATGGTGTAAATTATCGATAGTCCATATCTCGGAAACTATAAGAGATAATGCAATTTGGCAACCGGCAATGTAATTAGCATGCCGAATATTACTTGGAATGTGAATTGGAACGAAATCGCCAATAGATAAGACCATTTTACAATTTGGGCCCAAGTTAGAAGCAGAGCCTATGGTGTAAATTATCGATAGTCCATATCTCGGAAACTATAAGAGATAATGCATTTTGGCAACCGGCAATGTAATTAGCATGCCGAATATTACTTGGAATGTGAATTGGAACGAAATCGCCAATAGATAAGACCATTTTACAATTTGGGCCCAAGTTAGAAGCAGAGCCTAAGGTGTAAATTATCGATAGTCCATATCTCGGAAACTATAAGAGATAATGCAATTTGGCAACCGGCAATGTAATTAGCATGCCGAATATTACTTGGAATGTGAATTGGAACGAAATCGCCAATAGATAAGACCATTTTACAATTTGGGCCCAAGTTAGAAGCAGAGCCTAAGGTGTAAATTATCGATAGTCCATATCTCGGAAACTATAAGAGATAATGCAATTTGGCAACCGGCAATGTAATTAGCATGCCGAATATTACTTGGAATGTGAATTGGAACGAAATCGCCAATAGGTAAGACCATTTTACAATTTGGGCCCAAGTTAGAAGCAGAGCCTAAGGTGTAAATTATCGATAGTCCATATCTCGGAAACTATAAGAGATAATGCAATTTGGCAACCGGCAATGTAATTAGCATGCCGAATATTACTTGGAATGTGAATTGGAACGAAATCGCCAATAGATAAGACCATTTTACAATTTGGGCCCAAGTTAGAAGCAGAGCCTAAGGTGTAAATTATCGATAGTCCATATCTCGGAAACTATAAGAGATAATGCAATTTGGCAACCGGCAATGTAATTAGCATGCCGAATATTACTTGGAATGTGAATTGGAACGAAATCGCCAATAGATAAGACCATTTTACAATTTGGGCCCAAGTTAGAAGCAGAGCCTAAGGTGTAAATTATCGATAGTCCATATCTCGGAAACTATAAGAGATAATGCAATTTGGCAACCGGCAATGTAATTAGCATGCCGAATATTACTTGGAATGTGAATTGGAACGAAATCGCCAATAGATAAGACCATTTTACAATTTGGGCCCAAGTTAGAAGCAGAGCCTATGGTGTAAATTATCGATAGTCCATATCTCGGAAACTATAAGAGATAATGCAATTTGGCAACCGGCAATGTAATTAGCATGCCGAATATTACTTGGAATGTGAATTGGAACGAAATCGCCAATAGATAAGACCATTTTACAATTTGGGCCCAAGTTAGAAGCAGAGCCTATGGTGTAAATTATCGATAGTCCATATCTCGGAAACTATAAGAGATAATGCAATTTGGCAACCGGCAATGTAATTAGCATGCCGAATATTACTTGGAATGTGAATTGGAACGAAATCGCCAATAGATAAGACCATTTTACAATTTGGGCCCAAGTTAGAAGCAGAGCCTAAGGTGTAAATTTTCGATAGTAGTCCATATCTCGGAAGCTATAAGAGATAATGCAATTTGGCAACCGGCAATGTAATTAGCATGCCGAATATTACTTGGAATGTGAATTGGAATGAAATCGAAAATAGATAAGACCATTTTACAATTTGGGCCCAAGTTAGAAGCAGAGCCTAAGGTGTAAATTATCGATAGTCCATATCTCGGAAACTATAAGAGATAATGCAATTTGGCAACCGGCAATGTAATTATCATGCCGAATATTACTTGGAATGTGAATTGGAACGAAATCGGCAATAGATAAGACCATTTTACAATTTGGGCCCAAGTTAGAAGCAGAGCCTAAGGTGTAAATTATCGATAGTCCATATCTCGGAAACTATAAGAGATAATGCAATTTGGCAACCGGCAATGTAATTAGCATGCCGTATATTACTTGGAATGTGAATTGGAACGAAATCGCCAATAGATAAGACCATTTTACAATTTGGGCCCAAGTTAGAAGCAGAGCCTAAGATGTAAATTATCGATAGTCCATATCTCGGAAACTATAAGAGATAATGCAATTTGGCAACCGGCAATGTAATTAGCATGCCGAATATTACTTGGAATGTGAATTGGAACGAAATCGCCAATAGATAAGACCATTTTACAATTTGGGCCCAAGTTAGAAGCAGAGCCTAACGTGTAAATTATCGATAGTCCATATCTCGGAAACTATAAGAGATAATGCAATTTGGCAACCGGCAATGTAATTAGCATGCCGAATATTACTTGGAATGCGAATTGGAACGAAATCGCCAATAGGTAAGACCATTTTACAATTTGGGCCCAAGTTAGAAGCAGAGCCTAAGGTGTAAATTACCGATAGTCCATATCTCGGAAACTATAAGAGATAATTCAATTTGGCAACCGGCAATGTAATTAGCATGCCGGATATTACTTGGAATGTGAATTGGAACGAAATCGCCAATAGATAAGACGATTTTACAATTTGGGCCCAAGTTAGAAGCAGAGCCTAAGGTGTAAATTACCGATAGTCCATATCTCGGAAACTATAAGAGATAATGCAATTTGGCAACCAGCAATGTAATTAGCATGCCGAATATTATTTGGAATGTGAATTGGAACGAAATCGCCAATAGATAAGACGATTTTACAATTTGGGCCCAAGTTAGAAGCAGAGCCTAAGGTGTAAATTATCGATAGTCCATATCTCGGAAACTATAAGAGATAATGCAATTTGGCAACCGGCAATGTAATTAGCATGCCGAATATTACTTGGAATGTGAATTGGAACGAAATCGCCAATAGATAAGACCATTTTACAATTTGGGCCCAAGTTAGAAGCAGAGCCTAAGGTGTAAATTATCGATAGTCCATATCTCGGAAACTATAAGAGATAATGCAATTTGGCAACCGGCAATGTAATTAGCATGCCGAATATTACTTGGAATGTGAATTGGAACGAAATCGCCAATAGATAAGACCATTTTACAATTTGGGCCCAAGTTAGAAGCAGAGCCTAAGGTGTAAATTATCGATAGTCCATATCTCGGAAACTATAAGAGATAATGCAATTTGGCAACCGGCAATGTAATTAGCATGCCGAATATTACTTGGAATGTGAATTGGAACGAAATCGCCAATAGGTAAGACCATTTTACAATTTGGTCCCAAGTTAGAAGCAGAGCCTAAGGTGTAAATTATCGATAGTCCATATCTCGGAAACTATAAGAGATAATTCAATTTGGCAACCGGCAATGTAATTAGCATGGCGAATATTACTTGGAATGTGAATTGGAACGAAATCGCTTATAGATAAGACCATTTTACAATTTGGGCCCAAGTTAGAAGCAGAGCCTAAGGTGTAAATTATCGATAGTCCATATCTCGGAAACTATAAGCGATAATGCAATTTGGCAACCGGCAATGTAATTAGCATGCCGAATATTACTTGGAATGTGAATTGGAACGAAATCGCCAATAGATAAGACCATTTTACAATTTGGGAGCAAGTTAGAAGCAGAGCCTAAGGTGTAAATTATCGATAGTCCATATCTCGGAAACTATAAGAGATAATGCAATTTGGCAACCGGCAATGTAATTAGCATGCCGAATATTACTTGGAATGTGAATTGGAACGAAATCGCCAATAGATAAGACCATTTTACAATTTGGGCCCAAGTTAGAAGCAGAGCCTATGGTGTAAATTATCGATAGTCCATATCTCGGAAACTATAAGAGATAATGCAATTTGGCAACCGGCAATGTAATTAGCATGCCGAATATTACTTGGAATGTGAATTGGAACGAAATCGCCAATAGATAAGACCATTTTACAATTTGGGCCCAAGTTACAAGCAGAGCCTATGGTGTAAATTATCGATAGTCCATATCTCGGAAACTATAAGAGATAATGCAATTTGGCAACCGGCAATGTAATTATCATGCCGAATATTACTTGGAATGTGAATTGGAACGAAATCGCCAATAGATAAGACCATTTTACAATTTGGGCCCAAGTTAGAAGCAGAGCCTAAGGTGTAAATTATCGATAGTCCATATCTCGGAAACTATAAGAGATAATGCAATTTGGCAACCGGCAATGTAATTAGCATGCCGAATATTACTTGGAATGTGAATTGGAACGAAATCGCCAATAGGTAAGACCATTTTACAATTTGGGCCCAAGTTAGAAGCAGAGCCTAAGGTGTAAATTATCGATAGTCCATATCTCGGAAACTATAAGAGATAATGCAATTTGGCAACCGGCAATGTAATTAGCATGCCGAATATTACTTGGAATGTGAATTGGAACGAAATCGCCAATAGATAAGACCATTTTACAATTTGGGCCCAAGTTAGAAGCAGAGCCTAAGGTGTAAATTATCGATAGTCCATATCTCGGAAACTATAAGAGATAATGCAATTTGGCAACCGGCAATGTAATTAGCATGCCGAATATTACTTGGAATGTGAATTGGAACGAAATCGCTAATAGATAAGACCATTTTACAATTTGGGCCCAAGTTAGAAGCAGAGCCTAAGGTGTAAATTATCGATAGTCCATATCTCGAAAACTATAAGAGATAATGCAAATTGGCAACCGGCAATGTAATTAGCATGCCGAATATTACTTGGAATGTGAATTGGAACGAAATCGCCAATAGATAAGACCATTTTACAATTTGGGCCCAAGTTAGAAGCAGAGCCTAAGGTGTAAATTATCGATAGTCCATATCTCGGAAACTATAAGAGATAATGCAATTTGGCAACCGGCAATGTAATTAGCATGCCGAATATTACTTGGAATGTGAATTGGAACGAAATCGCCAATAGATAAGACCATTTTACAATTTGGGCCCAAGTTAGAAGCAGAGCCTAAGGTGTAAATTATCGATAGTCCATATCTCGGAAACTATAAGAGATAATGCAATTTGGCAACCGGCAATGTAATTAGCATGCCGAATATTACTTGGAATGTGAATTGGAACGAAATCGCCAATAGATAAGACCATTTTACAATTTGGGCCCAAGTTAGAAGCAGAGCCTAAGGTGTAAATTATCGATAGTCCATATCTCGGAAACTATAAGAGATAATGCAATTTGGCAACCGGCAATGTAATTAGCATGCCGAATATTACTTGGAATGTGAATTGGAACGAAATCGCCAATAGATAAGACCATTTTACAATTTGGGCCCAAGTTAGAAGCAGAGCCTAAGGTGTAAATTATCGATAGTCCATATCTCGGAAACTATAAGAGATAATGCAATTTGGCAACCGGCAATGTAATTAGCATGCCGAATATTACTTGGAATGTGAATTGGAACGAAATCGCTAATAGATAAGACCATTTTACAATTTGGGCCCAAGTTAGAAGCAGAGCCTAAGGTGTAAATTATCGATAGTCCATATCTCGGAAACTATAAGAGATAATGCAATTTGGCAACCGGCAATGTAATTAGCATGCCGAATATTACTTGGAATGTGAATTGGAACGAAATCGCCAATAGATAAGACCATTTTACAATTTGGGCCCAAGTTAGAAGCAGAGCCTAAGGTGTAAATTATCGATAGTCCATATCTCGGAAACTATAAGAGATAATGCAATTTGGCAACCGGCAATGTAATTAGCATGCCGAATATTACTTGGAATGTGAATTGGAACGAAATCGCCAATAGATAAGACCATTTTACAATTTGGGCCCAAGTTAGAAGCAGAGCCTAAGGTGTAAATTATCGATAGTCCATATCTCGGAAACTATAAGAGATAATGCAATTTGGCAACCGGCAATGTAATTAGCATGCCGAATATTACTTGGAATGTGAATTGGAACGAAATCGCCAATAGATAAGACCATTTTACAATTTGGGCCCAAGTTAGAAGCAGAGCCTAAGGTGTAAATTATCGATAGTCCATATCTCGGAAACTATAAGAGATAATGCAATTTGGCAACCGGCAATGTAATTAGCATGCCGAATATTACTTGGAATGTGAATTGGAACGAAATCGCCAATAGGTAAGACCATTTTACAATTTGGTCCCAAGTTAGAAGCAGAGCCTAAGGTGTAAATTATCGATAGTCCATATCTCGGAAACTATAAGAGATAATTCAATTTGGCAACCGGCAATGTAATTAGCATGCCGAATATTACTTGGAATGTGAATTGGAACGAAATCGCTAATAGATAAGACCATTTTACAATTTGGGCCCAAGTTAGAAGCAGAGCCTAAGGTGTAAATTATCGATAGTCCATATCTCGGAAACTATAAGCGATAATGCAATTTGGCAACCGGCAATGTAATTAGCATGCCGAATATTACTTGGAATGTGAATTGGAACGAAATCGCCAATAGATAAGACCATTTTACAATTTGGGAGCAAGTTAGAAGCAGAGCCTAAGGTGTAAATTATCGATAGTCCATATCTCGGAAACTATAAGAGATAATGCAATTTGGCAACCGGCAATGTAATTAGCATGCCGAATATTACTTGGAATGTGAATTGGAACGAAATCGCCAATAGATAAGACCATTTTACAATTTGGGCCCAAGTTAGAAGCAGAGCCTATGGTGTAAATTATCGATAGTCCATATCTCGGAAACTATAAGAGATAATGCAATTTGGCAACCGGCAATGTAATTAGCATGCCGAATATTACTTGGAATGTGAATTGGAACGAAATCGCCAATAGATAAGACCATTTTACAATTTGGGCCCAAGTTACAAGCAGAGCCTATGGTGTAAATTATCGATAGTCCATATCTCGGAAACTATAAGAGATAATGCAATTTGGCAACCGGCAATGTAATTATCATGCCGAATATTACTTGGAATGTGAATTGGAACGAAATCGCCAATAGATAAGACCATTTTACAATTTGGGCCCAAGTTAGAAGCAGAGCCTAAGGTGTAAATAATCGATAGTCCATATCTCGGAAACTATAAGAGATAATGCAATTTGGCAACCGGCAATGTAATTAGCATGCCGAATATTACTTGGAATGTGAATTGGAACGAAATCGCCAATAGATAAGACCATTTTACAATTTGGGCCCAAGTTAGAAGCAGAGCCTATGGTGTAAATTATCGATAGTCCATATCTCGGAAACTATAAGAGATAATGCAATTTGGCAACCGGCAATGTAATTAGCATGCCGAATATTACTTGGAATGTGAATTGGAACGAAATCGCCAATAGATAAGACCATTTTACAATTTGGGCCCAAGTTAGAAGCAGAGCCTAAGGTGTAAATTATCGATAGTCCATATCTCGGAAACTATAAGAGATAATGCAATTTGGCAACCGGCAATGTAATTAGCATGCCGAATATTACTCGGAATGTGAATTGGAACGAAATCGCCAATAGATAAGACCATTTTACAATTTGGGCCCAAGTTAGAAGCAGAGCCTAAGGTGTAAATTATCGATAGTCCATATCTCGGAAACTATAAGAGATAATGCAATTTGGCAACCGGAAATGTAATTAGCATGCCGAATATTACTTGGAATGTGAATTGGAACGAAATCGCCAATAGATAAGACCATTTTACAATTTGGGCCCAAGTTAGAAGCAGAGCCTAAGGTGTAAATTATCGATAGTCCATATCTCGGAAACTATAAGAGATAATGCAATTTGGCAACCGGCAATGTAATTAGCATGCCGAATATTACTTGGAATGTGAATTGGAACGAAATCGCCAATAGATAAGACGATTTTACAATTTGGGCCCAAGTTAGAAGCAGAGCCTAAGGTATAAATTATCGATAGTCCATATCTCGGAAACTATAAGAGATAATGCAATTTGGCAACCGGCAATGTAATTAGCATGCCGAATATTACTTGGAATGTGAATTGGAACGAAATCGCCAATAGATAAGACCATTTTACAATTTGGGCCCAAGTTAGAAGCAGAGCCTAAGGTGTAAATTATTGATAGTCCATATCTCGGAAACTATAAGAGATAATGCAATTTCGCAACCGGCAATGTAATTAGCATGCCGAATATTACTTGGAATGTGAATTGGAACGAAATCGCCAATAGATAAGACCATTTTACAATTTGGGCCCAAGTTAGAAGCAGAGCCTAAGGTGTAAATTATCGATAGTCCATATCTCGGAAACTATAAGAGATAATGCAATTTGGCAACCGGCAATGTAATTAGCATGCCGAATATTACTTGGAATGTGAATTGGAACGAAATCGCCAATAGATAAGACCATTTTACAATTTGGGCCCAAGTTAGAAGCAGAGCCTAAGGTGTAAATTATCGATAGTCCATATCTCGGAAACTATAAGAGATAATGCAATTTGGCAACCGGCAATGTAATTAGCATGCCGAATATTACTTGGCATGTGAATTGGAACGAAATCGCCAATAGATAAGACCATTTTACAATTTGGGCCCAAGTTAGAAGCAGAGCCTAAGGTGTAAATTATCGATAGTCCATATCTCGGAAACTATAAGAGATAATGCAATTTGGCAACCGGCAATGTAATTAGCATGCCGAATATTACTTGGAATGTGAATTGGAACGAAATCGCCAATAGATAAGACCATTTTACAATTTGGGCCCAAGTTAGAAGCAGAGCTTAAGGTGTAAATTATCGATAGTCCATATCTCGGAAACTATAAGAGATAATGCAATTTGGCAACCGGTAATGTAATTAGCATGCCGAATATTACTTGGAATGTGAATTGGAACGAAATCGCCAATAGATAAGACCATTTTACAATTTGGGCCCAAGTTAGAAGCAGAGCCTAAGGTGTAAATTATCGATAGTCCGTATCTCGGAAACTATAAGGGATAATGCAATTTGGCAACCGGCAATGTAATTAGCATGCCGAATATTACTTGGAATGTGAATTGGAACGAAATCGCCAATAGATAAGACCATTTTACAATTTGGGCCCAAGTTAGAAGCAGAGCCTAAGGTGTAAATTATTGATAGTCCATATCTCGGAAACTATAAGAGATAATGCAATTTCGCAACCGGCAATGTAATTAGCATGCCGAATATCACTTGGAATGTGAATTGGGACGAAATCGCCAATAGATAAGACCATTTTACAATTTGGGCCCAAGTTAGAAGCAGAGCCTAAGGTGTAAATTATCGATAGTCCATATCTCGGAAACTATAAGAGATAATGCAATTTGGCAACCGGCAATGTAATTAGCATGCCGAATATTACTTGGAATGTGAATTGGAACGAAATCGCCAATAAATAAGACCATTTTACAATTTGGGCCCAAGTTAGAAGCAGAGCCTAAGATGTAAATTATCGATAGTCCATATCTCGGAAACTATAAGAGATAATGCAATTTGGCAACCGGCAATGTAATTAGCATGCCGAATATTACTTGGAATGTGAATTGGAACGAAATCGCCAATAGATAAGACCATTTTACAATTTGGGCCCAAGTTAGAAGCAGAGCCTAAGGTGTAAATTATCGATAGTCCATACCTCGGAAACTATAAGAGATAATTGAATTTGGCAACCGGCAATGTAATTAGCATGCCGGATATTACTTGGAATGTGAATTGGAACGAAATCGCCAATAGATAAGACCATTTTACAATTTGGGCCCAAGTTAGAAGCAGAGCCTAAGGTGTAAATTATCGATAGTCCATATCTCGGAAACTATAAGAGATAATGCAATTTGGCAACCGGCAATGTAATTAGCATGCCGAATATTACTTGGAATGTGAATTGGAACGAAATCGCCAATAGATAAGACGATTTTACAATTTGGGCCCAAGTTAGAAGCAGAGCCTAAGGTGTAAATTATCGATAGTCCATATCTCGGAAACTATAAGAGATAATGCAATTTGGCAACCGGCAATGTAATTAGCATGCCGAATATTACTTGAAATGTGAATTGGAACGAAATCGCCAATAGATAAGACCATTTTACAATTTGGGCCCAAGTTAGAAGCAGAGCCTAAGGTGTAAATTATCGATAGTCCATATCTCGGAAGCTATAAGAGATAATGCAATTTGGCAACCGGCAATGTAATTAGCATGCCGAATATTACTTGGAATGTGAATTGGAATGAAATCGAAAATAGGTAAGACCATTTTACAATTTGGGCCCAAGTTAGAAGCAGAGCCTAAGGTGTAAATTATCGATAGTCCATATCTCGGAAACTATAAGAGATAATGCAATTTGGCAACCGGCAATGTAATTAGCATGCCGAATATTACTTGGAATGTGAATTGGAACGAAATCGGCAATAGATAAGACCATTTTACAATTTGGGCCCAAGTTAGAAGCAGAGCCTAAGGTGTAAATTATCGATAGTCCATATCTCGGAAACTATAAGAGATAATGCAATTTGGCAACCGACAATGTAATTAGCATGCCGAATATTACTTGGAATGTGAATTGGAACGAAATCGCCAATAGATAAGACCATTTTACAATTTGGGCCCAAGTTAGAAGCAGAGCCTAAGATGTAAATTATCGATAGTCCATATCTCGGAAACTATAAGAGATAATGCAATTTGGCAACCGGCAATGTAATTAGCATGCCGAATATTACTTGGAATGTGAATTGGAACGAAATCGCCAATAGATAAGACCATTTTACAAATTGGGCCCAAGTTAGAAGCAGAGCCTAAGGTGTAAATTATCGATAGTCCATATCTCGGAAACTATAAGAGATAATGCAATTTGGCAACCGGCAATGTAATTAGCATGCCGAATATTACTTGGAATGTGAATTGGAACGAAATCGCCAATAGGTAAGACCATTTTACAATTTGGGCCCAAGTTAGAAGCAGAGCCTAAGGTGTAAATTACCGATAGTCCATATCTCGGAAACTATAAGAGATAATTCAATTTGGCAACCGGCAATGTAATTAGCATGCCGGATATTACTTGGAATGTGAATTGGAACGAAATCGCCAATAGATAAGACGATTTTACAATTTGGGCCCAAGTTAGAAGCAGAGCCTAAGGTGTAAATTACCGATAGTCCATATCTCGGAAACTATAAGAGATAATGCAATATGGCAACCAGCAATGTAATTAGCATGCCGAATATTACTTGGAATGTGAATTGGAACGAAATCGCCAATAGATAAGACGATTTTACAATTTGGGCCCAAGTTAGAAGCAGAGCCTAAGGTGTAAATTATCGATAGTCCATATCTCGGAAACTATAAGAGATAATGCAATTTTTCAACCGGCAATGTAATTAGCATGCCGAATATTACTTGGAATGTGAATTGGAACGAAATCGCCAATAGAGAAGACCATTTTACAATTTGGGCCCAAGTTAGAAGCAGAGCCTAAGGTGTAAATTATCGGTAGTCCATATCTCGGAAACTATAAGAGATAATGCAATTTTTCAACCGGCAATGTAATTAGCATGCCGAATATTACTTGGAATGTGAATTGGAACGAAATCGCCAATAGATAAGACCATTTTACAATTTGGGCCCAAGTTAGAAGCAGAGCCTAAGGTGTAAATTATCGATAGTCCATATCTAGGAAACTATAAGAGATAATGCAATTTGGCAACCGGCAATGTAATTAGCATGCCGAATATTACTTGGAATGTGAATTGGAACGAAATCGCCAATAGAGAAGACCATTTTACAATTTGGGCACAAGTTAGAAGCAGAGCCTAAGGTGTAAATTATCGATAGTCCATATCTCGGAAACTATAAGAGATAATGCAATTTGGCAACCGGCAATGTAATTAGCATGCCGAATATTACTTGGAATGTGAATTGGAACGAAATCGCCAATAGATAAGACCATTTTACAATTTGGGCCCAAGTTAGAAGCAGAGCCTAAGGTGTAAATTATTGATAGTCCATATCTCGGAAACTATAAGAGATAATGCAATTTCGCAACCGGCAATGTAATTAGCATGCCGAATATTACTTGGAGTGTGAATTGGAACGAAATCGCCAATAGATAAGACCATTTTACAATTTGGGCCCAAGTTAGAAGCAGAGCCTAAGGTGTAAATTATCGATAGTCCATATCTCGGAAACTATAAGAGATAATGCAATTTGGCAACCGGCAATGTAATTAGCATGCCGAATATTACTTGGAATGTGAATTGGAACGAAATCGCCAATAGATAAGACCATTTTACAATTTGGGCCCAAGTTAGAAGCAGAGCCTAAGGTGTAAATTATCGATAGTCCATATCTCGGAAACTATAAGAGATAATGCAATTTGGCAACCGGCAATGTAATTAGCATGCCGAATATAACTTGGAATGTGAATTGGAACGAAATCGCCAATAGATAAGACCATTTTACAATTTGGGCCCAAGTTAGAAGCAGAGCCTAAGGTGTAAATTATCGATAGTCCATATCTCGGAAACTATAAGAGATAATGCAATTTGGCAACCGGCAATGTAATTAGCATGCCGAATATTACTTGGAATGTGAATTGGAACGAAATCGCCAATAGATAAGACCATTTTACAATTTGGGCCCAAGTTAGAAGCAGAGCCTAAGGTGTAAATTATCGATAGTCCATATCTCGGAAACTATAAGAGATAATGCAATTTGGCAACCGGCAATATAATTAGCATGCCGAATATTACTTGGAATGTGAATTGGAACGAAATCGCCAATAGATAAGACCATTTTACAATTTGGGCCCAAGTTAGTAGCAGAGCCTAAGGTGTAAATTATTGATAGTCCATATCTCGGAAACTATAAGAGATAATGCCATTTCGCAACCGGCAATGTAATTAGCATGCCGAATATCACTTGGAATGTGAATTGGGACGAAATCGCCAATAGATAAGACCATTTTACAGTTTGGGCCCAAGTTAGAAGCAGAGCCTAAGGTGTAAATTATCGATAGTCCATATCTCGGAAACTATAAGAGATAATGCAATTTGGCAACCGGCAATGTAATTAGCATGCCGAATATTACTTGGAATGTGAATTGGAACGAAATCGCCAATAGATAAGACCATTTTACAATTTGGGCCCAAGTTAGAAGCAGAGCCTAAGGTGTAAACTATTGATAGTCCATATCTCGGAAACTATAAGAGATAATGCAATTTCGCAACCGGCAATGTAATTAGCATGCCGAATATTACTTGGAATGTGAATTGGAACGAAATCGCCAATAGATAAGACCATTTTACAATTTGGGCCCAAGTTAGAAGCAGAGCCTAAGGTGTAAATTATCGATAGTCCATATCTCGGAAACTATAAGAGATAATGCAATTTGGCAACCGGCAATGTAATTAGCATGCCGAATATTACTTGGAATGTGAATTGGAACGAAATCGCCAATAGATAAGACCATTTTACAATTTGGGCCCAAGTTAGAAGCAGAGCCTAAGGTGTAAATTATCGATAGTCCATATCTCGGAAACTATAAGAGATAATGCAATTTGGCAACCGGCAATGTAATTAGCATGCCGAATATAACTTGGAATGTGAATTGGAACGAAATCGCCAATAGATAAGACCATTTTACAATTTGGGCCCAAGTTAGAAGCAGAGCCTAAGGTGTAAATTATCGATAGTCCATATCTCGGAAACTATAAGAGATAATGCAATTTGGCAACCGGCAATGTAATTAGCATGCCGAATATTACTTGGAATGTGAATTGGAACGAAATCGCCAATAGATAAGACCATTTTACAATTTGGGCCCAAGTTAGAAGCAGAGCCTAAGGTGTAAATTATCGATAGTCCATATCTCGGAAACTATAAGAGATAATGCAATTTGGCAACCGGCAATATAATTAGCATGCCGAATATTACTTGGAATGTGAATTGGAACGAAATCGCCAATAGATAAGACCATTTTACAATTTGGGCCCAAGTTAGTAGCAGAGCTTAAGGTGTAAATTATTGATAGTCCATATCTCGGAAACTATAAGAGATAATGCAATTTCGCAACCGGCAATGTAATTAGCATGCCGAATATCACTTGGAATGTGAATTGGGACGAAATCGCCAATAGATAAGACCATTTTACAATTTGGGCCCAAGTTAGAAGCAGAGCCTAAGGTGTAAATTATCGATAGTCCATATCTCGGAAACTATAAGAGATAATGCAATTTGGCAACCGGCAATGTTATTAGCATGCCGAATATTACTTGGAATGTGAATTGGAACGAAATCGCCAATAGATAAGACGATTTTACAATTTGGGCCCAAGTTAGAAGCAGAGCCTAAGGTGTAAATTATCGATAGTCCATATCTCGGAAACTATAAGAGATAATGCAATTTGGCAACCGGCAATGTAATTAGCATGCCGAATATTACTTGAAATGTGAATTGGAACGAAATCGCCAATAGATAAGACCATTTTACAATTTGGGCCCAAGTTAGAAGCAGAGCCTAAGGTGTAAATTATCGATAGTCCATATCTCGGAAGCTATAAGAGATAATGCAATTTGGCAACCGGCAATGTAATTAGCATGCCGAATATTACTTGGAATGTGAATTGGAATGAAATCGAAAATAGATAAGACCATTTTACAATTTGGGCCCAAGTTAGAAGCAGAGCCTAAGGTGTAAATTATCGTTAGTCCATATCTCGAAAACTATAAGAGATAATGCAATTTGGCAACCGGCAATGTAATTAGCATGCCGAATATTACTTGGAATGTGAATTGGAACGAAATCGCCAATAGATAAGACCATTTTACAATTTGGGCCCAAGTTAGAAGCAGAGCCTAAGGTGTAAATTATCGATAGTCCATATCTCGGAAACTATAAGAGATAATGCAATTTGGCAACCGGCAATGTAATTAGCATGCCGAATATTACTTGGAATGTGAATTGGAACGAAATCGCCAATAGGTAAGACCATTTTACAATTTGGGCCCAAGTTAGAAGCAGAGCCTAAGGTGTAAATTACCGATAGTCCATATCTCGGAAACTATAAGAGATAATTCAATTTGGCAACCGGCAATGTAATTAGCATGCCGGATATTACTTGGAATGTGAATTGGAACGAAATCGCCAATAGATAAGACGATTTTACAATTTGTTCCCAAGTTAGAAGCAGAGCCTAAGGTGAAAATTACCGATAGTCCATATCTCGGAAACTATAAGAGATAATGCAATTTGGCAACCAGTAATGTAATTAGCATGCCGAATATTACTTGGAATGTGAATTGGAACGAAATCGCCAATAGATAAGACGATTTTACAATTTGGGCCCAAGTTAGAAGCAGAGCCTAAGTTGTAAATTATCGATAGTCCATATCTCGGAAACTATAAGAGATAATGCAATTTGGCAACCGGCAATGTAATTAGCATGCCGAATATTACTTGAAATTTGAATTGGAACGAAATCGCCAATAGATAAGACCATTTTACAATTTGGGCCCAAGTTAGAAGCAGAGCCTAAGGTGTAAATTATCGATAGTCCATATCTCGGAAGCTATAAGAGATAATGCAATTTGGCAACCGGCAATGTAATTAGCATGCCGAATATTACTTGGAATGTGAATTGGAATGAAATCGAAAATAGATAAGACCATTTTACAATTTGGGCCCAAGTTAGAAGCAGAGCCTAAGGTGTAAATTATCGATAGTCCATATCTCGGAAACTATAAGAGATAATGCAATTTGGCAACCGGCAATGTAATTAGCATGCCGAATATTACTTGGAATGTGAATTGGAACGAAATCGGCAATAGATAAGACCATTTTACAATTTGGGCCCAGGTTAGAAGCAGAGCCTAAGGTGTAAATTATCGATAGTCCATATCTCGGAAACTATAAGAGATAATGCAATTTGGCAACCGGCAATGTAATTAGCATGCCGAATATTACTTGGAATGTGAATTGGAACGAAATCGCCAATAGGTAAGACCATTTTACAATTTGGGCCCAAGTTAGAAGCAGAGCCTAAGGTGTAAATTACCGATAGTCCATATCTCGGAAACTATAAGACATAATTCAATTTGGCAACCGGCAATGTAATTAGCATGCCGGATATTACTTGGAATGTGAATTGGAACGAAATCGCCAATAGATAAGACGATTTTACAATTTGTTCCCAAGTTAGAAGCAGAGCCTAAGGTGAAAATTACCGATAGTCCATATCTCGGAAACTATAAGAGATAATGCAATTTGGCAACCAGTAATGTAATTAGCATGCCGAATATTACTTGGAATGTGAATTGGAACGAAATCGCCAATAGATAAGACGATTTTACAATTTGGGCCCAAGTTAGAAGCAGAGCCTAAGGTGTAAATTATCGATAGTCCATATCTCGGAAACTATAAGAGATAATGCAATTTGGCAACCGGCAATGTAATTAGCATGCCGAATATTACTTGAAATTTGAATTGGAACGAAATCGCCAATAGATAAGACCATTTTACAATTTGGGCCCAAGTTAGAAGCAGAGCCTAAGGTGTAAATTATCGATAGTCCATATCTCGGAAGCTATAAGAGATAATGCAATTTGGCAACCGGCAATGTAATTAGCATGCCGAATATTACTTGGAATGTGAATTGGAATGAAATCGGAAATAGATAAGACCATTTTACAATTTGGGCCCAAGTTAGAAGCAGAGCCTAAGGTGTAAATTATCGATAGTCCATATCTCGGAAACTATAAGAGATAATGCAATTTGGCAACCGGCAATGTAATTAGCATGCCGAATATTACTTGGAATGTGAATTGGAACGAAATCGGCAATAGATAAGACCATTTTACAATTTGGGCCCAGGTTAGAAGCAGAGCCTAAGGTGTAAATTATCGATAGTCCATATCTCGGAAACTATAAGAGATAATGCAATTTTGCAACCGGCAATGTAATTAGCATGCCGAATATTACTTGGAATGTGAATTGGAACGAAATCGCCAATAGATAAGACCATTTTACAATTTGGGCCCAAGTTAGAAGCAGAGCCTAAGATGTAAATTATCGATAGTCCATATCTCGGAAACTATAAGAGATAATGCAATTTGGCAACCGGCAATGTAATTAGCATGCCGAATATTACTTGGAATGTGAATTGGAACGAAATCGCCAATAGATAAGACGATTTTACAATTTGGGCCCAAGTTAGAAGCAGAGCCTAAGGTGTAAATTATCGAGAGTCCATATCTCGGAAACTATAAGAGATAATGCAATTTGGCAACCGGCAATGTAATTAGCATGCCGAATATTACTTGAAATTTGAATTGGAACGAAATCGCCAATAGATAAGACCATTTTACAATTTGGGCCCAAGTTAGAAGCAGAGCCTAAGGTGTAAATTATCGATAGTCCATATCTCGGAAACTATAAGAGATAATGCAATTTTGCAACCGGCAATGTAATTAGCATGCCGAATATTACTTGGAATGTGAATTGGAACGAAATCGCCAATAGATAAGACCATTTTACAATTTGGGCCCAAGTTAGAAGCAGAGCCTAAGATGTAATTTATCGATAGTCCATATCTCGGAAACTATAAGAGATAATGCAATTTGGCAACCGGCAATGTAATTAGCATGCCGAATATTACTTGGAATGTGAATTGGAACGAAATCGCCAATAGATAAGACCATTTTACAATTTGGGCCCAAGTTAGAAGCAGAGCCTAAGGTGTAAATTATCGATAGTCCATATCTCGGAAACTATAAGAGATAATGCAATTTGGCAACCGGCAATGTAATTAGCATGCCGAATATTACTTGGAATGTGAATTGGAACGAAATCGCCAATAGGTAAGACCATTTTACAATTTGGGCCCAAGTTAGAAGCAGAGCCTAAGGTGTAAATTATCGATAGTCCATATCTCGGAAACTATAAGAGATAATGCAATTTTTCAACCGGCAATGTAATTAGCATGCCGAATATTACTTGGAATGTGAATTGGAACGAAATCGCCAATAGATAAGACCATTTTACAATTTGGGCCCAAGTTAGAAGCAGAGCCTAAGGTGTAAATTATCGATAGTCCATATCTCGGAAACTATAAGAGATAATGCAAATTGGCAACCGGCAATGTAATTAGCATGCCGAATATTACTTGGAATGTGAATTGGAACGAAATCGCCAATAGAGAAGACCATTTTACAATTTGGGCCCAAGTTAGAAGCAGAGCCTAAGGTGTAAATTATCGATAGTCCATATCTCGGAAACTATAAGAGATAATGCAATTTGGCAACCGGCAATGTAATTAGCATGCCGAATATTACTTGGAATGTGAATTGGAACGAAATCGCCAATAGATAAGACCATTTTACAATTTGGGCCCAAGTTAGAAGCAGAGCCTAAGGTGTAAATTATTGATAGTCCATATCTCGGAAACTATAAGAGATAATGCAATTTCGCAACCGGCAATGTAATTAGCATGCCGAATATTACTTGGAGTGTGAATTGGAACGAAATCGCCAATAGATAAGACCATTTTACAATTTGGGCCCAAGTTAGAAGCAGAGCCTAAGGTGTAAATTATCGATAGTCCATATCTCGGAAACTATAAGAGATAATGCAATTTGGCAACCGGCAATGTAATTAGCATGCCGAATATTACTTGGAATGTGAATTGGAACGAAATCGCCAATAGATAAGACCATTTTACAATTTGGGCCCAAGTTAGAAGCAGAGCCTAAGGTGTAAATTATCGATAGTCCATATCTCGGAAACTATAAGAGATAATGCAATTTGGCAACCGGCAATGTAATTAGCATGCCGAATATTACTTGGAATGTGAATTGGAACGAAATCGCCAATAGATAAGACGATTTTACAATTTGGGCCCAAGTTAGAAGCAGAGCCTAAGGTGTAAATTATCGATAGTCCATATCTCGGAAACTATAAGAGATAATGCAATTTGGCAACCGGCAATGTAATTAGCATGCCGAATATTACTTGAAATGTGAATTGGAACGAAATCGCCAATAGATAAGACCATTTTACAATTTGGGCCCAAGTTAGAAGCAGAGCCTAAGGTGTAAATTATCGATAGTCCATATCTCGGAAGCTATAAGAGATAATGCAATTTGGCAACCGGCAATGTAATTAGCATGCCGAATATTACTTGGAATGTGAATTGGAATGAAATCGAAAATAGATAAGACCATTTTACAATTTGGGCCCAAGTTAGAAGCAGAGCCTAAGGTGTAAATTATCGATAGTCCATATCTCGAAAACTATAAGAGATAATGCAATTTGGCAACCGGCAATGTAATTAGCATGCCGAATATTACTTGGAATGTGAATTGGAACGAAATCGCCAATAGATAAGACCATTTTACAATTTGGGCCCAAGTTAGAAGCAGAGCCTAAGGTGTAAATTATCGATAGTCCATATCTCGGAAACTATAAGAGATAATTCAATTTGGCAACCGGCAAAGTAATTAGCTTGCCGGATATTACTTGGAATGTGAATTGGAACGAAATCGCCAATAGATAAGACCATTTTACAATTTGGGCCCAAGTTAGAAGCAGAGCCTAAGGTGTAAACTATTGATAGTCCATATCTCGGAAATTATAAGAGATAATGCAATTTCGCAACCGGCAATGTAATTAGCATGCCGAATATTACTTGGAATGTGAATTGGAACGAAATCGCCAATAGATAAGACCATTTTACAATTTGGGCCCAAGTTAGAAGCAGAGCCTAAGGTGTAAATTATCGATAGTCCATATCTCGGAAACTATAAGAGATAATGCAATTTGGCAACCGGCAATGTAATTAGCATGCCGAATATTACTTGGAATGTGAATTGGAACGAAATCGCCAATAGATAAGACCATTTTACAATTTGGGCCCAAGTTAGAAGCAGAGCCTAAGGTGTAAATTATCGATAGTCCATATCTCGGAAACTATAAGAGATAATGCAATTTGGCAACCGGCAATATAATTAGCATGCCGAATATTACTTGGAATGTGAATTGGAACGAAATCGCCAATAGATAAGACCATTTTACAATTTGGGCCCAAGTTAGAAGCAGAGCCTAAGGTGTAAATTATCGATAGTCCATATCTCGGAAACTATAAGAGATAATGCAATTTGGCAACCGGCAATGTAATTAGCATGCCGAATATTACTTGGAATGTGAATTGGAACGAAATCGCCAATAGGTAAGACCATTTTACAATTTGGGCCCAAGTTAGAAGCAGAGCCTAAGGTGTAAATTACCGATAGTCCATATCTCGGAAACTATAAGAGATAATTCAATTTGGCAACCGGCAATGTAATTAGCATGCCGGATATTACTTGGAATGTGAATTGGAACGAAATCGCCAATAGATAAGACGATTTTACAATTTGTTCCCAAGTTAGAAGCAGAGCCTAAGGTGAAAATTACCGATAGTCCATATCTCGGAAACTATAAGAGATAATGCAATTTGGCAACCAGTAATGTAATTAGCATGCCGAATATTACTTGGAATGTGAATTGGAACGAAATCGCCAATAGATAAGACGATTTTACAATTTGGGCCCAAGTTAGAAGCAGAGCCTAAGTTGTAAATTATCGATAGTCCATATCTCGGAAACTATAAGAGATAATGCAATTTGGCAACCGGCAATGTAATTAGCATGCCGAATATTACTTGAAATTTGAATTGGAACGAAATCGCCAATAGATAAGACCATTTTACAATTTGGGCCCAAGTTAGAAGCAGAGCCTAAGGTGTAAATTATCGATAGTCCATATCTCGGAAGCTATAAGAGATAATGCAATTTGGCAACCGGCAATGTAATTAGCATGCCGAATATTACTTGGAATGTGAATTGGAATGAAATCGAAAATAGATAAGACCATTTTACAATTTGGGCCCAAGTTAGAAGCAGAGCCTAAGGTGTAAATTATCGATAGTCCATATCTCGGAAACTATAAGAGATAATGCAATTTGGCAACCGGCAATGTAATTAGCATGCCGAATATTACTTGGAATGTGAATTGGAACGAAATCGGCAATAGATAAGACCATTTTACAATTTGGGCCCAGGTTAGAAGCAGAGCCTAAGGTGTAAATTATCGATAGTCCATATCTCGGAAACTATAAGAGATAATGCAATTTGGCAACCGGCAATGTAATTAGCATGCCGAATATTACTTGGAATGTGAATTGGAACGAAATCGCCAATAGGTAAGACCATTTTACAATTTGGGCCCAAGTTAGAAGCAGAGCCTAAGGTGTAAATTACCGATAGTCCATATCTCGGAAACTATAAGACATAATTCAATTTGGCAACCGGCAATGTAATTAGCATGCCGGATATTACTTGGAATGTGAATTGGAACGAAATCGCCAATAGATAAGACGATTTTACAATTTGTTCCCAAGTTAGAAGCAGAGCCTAAGGTGAAAATTACCGATAGTCCATATCTCGGAAACTATAAGAGATAATGCAATTTGGCAACCAGTAATGTAATTAGCATGCCGAATATTACTTGGAATGTGAATTGGAACGAAATCGCCAATAGATAAGACGATTTTACAATTTGGGCCCAAGTTAGAAGCAGAGCCTAAGGTGTAAATTATCGATAGTCCATATCTCGGAAACTATAAGAGATAATGCAATTTGGCAACCGGCAATGTAATTAGCATGCCGAATATTACTTGAAATTTGAATTGGAACGAAATCGCCAATAGATAAGACCATTTTACAATTTGGGCCCAAGTTAGAAGCAGAGCCTAAGGTGTAAATTATCGATAGTCCATATCTCGGAAGCTATAAGAGATAATGCAATTTGGCAACCGGCAATGTAATTAGCATGCCGAATATTACTTGGAATGTGAATTGGAATGAAATCGGAAATAGATAAGACCATTTTACAATTTGGGCCCAAGTTAGAAGCAGAGCCTAAGGTGTAAATTATCGATAGTCCATATCTCGGAAACTATAAGAGATAATGCAATTTGGCAACCGGCAATGTAATTAGCATGCCGAATATTACTTGGAATGTGAATTGGAACGAAATCGGCAATAGATAAGACCATTTTACAATTTGGGCCCAGGTTAGAAGCAGAGCCTAAGGTGTAAATTATCGATAGTCCATATCTCGGAAACTATAAGAGATAATGCAATTTTGCAACCGGCAATGTAATTAGCATGCCGAATATTACTTGGAATGTGAATTGGAACGAAATCGCCAATAGATAAGACCATTTTACAATTTGGGCCCAAGTTAGAAGCAGAGCCTAAGATGTAAATTATCGATAGTCCATATCTCGGAAACTATAAGAGATAATGCAATTTGGCAACCGGCAATGTAATTAGCATGCCGAATATTACTTGGAATGTGAATTGGAACGAAATCGCCAATAGATAAGACGATTTTACAATTTGGGCCCAAGTTAGAAGCAGAGCCTAAGGTGTAAATTATCGAGAGTCCATATCTCGGAAACTATAAGAGATAATGCAATTTGGCAACCGGCAATGTAATTAGCATGCCGAATATTACTTGAAATTTGAATTGGAACGAAATCGCCAATAGATAAGACCATTTTACAATTTGGGCCCAAGTTAGAAGCAGAGCCTAAGGTGTAAATTATCGATAGTCCATATCTCGGAAGCTATAAGAGATAATGCAATTTGGCAACCGGCAATGTAATTAGCATGCCGAATATTACTTGGAATGTGAATTGGAATGAAATCGAAAATAGATAAGACCATTTTACAATTTGGGCCCAAGTTAGAAGCAGAGCCTAAGGTGTAAATTATCGATAGTCCATATCTCGGAAACTATAAGAGATAATGCAATTTGGCAACCGGCAATGTAATTAGCATGCCGAATATTACTTGGAATGTGAATTGGAACGAAATCGCCAATAGATAAGACCATTTTACAATTTGGGCCCAAGTTAGAAGCAGAGCCTAAGGTGTAAATTATCGATAGTCCATATCTCGGAAACTATAAGAGATAATGCAATTTTGCAACCGGCAATGTAATTAGCATGCCGAATATTACTTGGAATGTGAATTGGAACGAAATCGCCAATAGATAAGACCATTTTACAATTTGGGCCCAAGTTAGAAGCAGAGCCTAAGATGTAATTTATCGATAGTCCATATCTCGGAAACTATAAGAGATAATGCAATTTGGCAACCGGCAATGTAATTAGCATGCCGAATATTACTTGGAATGTGAATTGGAACGAAATCGCCAATAGATAAGACCATTTTACAATTTGGGCCCAAGTTAGAAGCAGAGCCTAAGGTGTAAATTATCGATAGTCCATATCTCGGAAACTATAAGAGATAATGCAATTTGGCAACCGGCAATGTAATTAGCATGCCGAATATTACTTGGAATGTGAATTGGAACGAAATCGCCAATAGGTAAGACCATTTTACAATTTGGGCCCAAGTTAGAAGCAGAGCCTAAGGTGTAAATTATCGATAGTCCATATCTCGGAAACTATAAGAGATAATGCAATTTTTCAACCGGCAATGTAATTAGCATGCCGAATATTACTTGGAATGTGAATTGGAACGAAATCGCCAATAGATAAGACCATTTTACAATTTGGGCCCAAGTTAGAAGCAGAGCCTAAGGTGTAAATTATCGATAGTCCATATCTCGGAAACTATAAGAGATAATGCAAATTGGCAACCGGCAATGTAATTAGCATGCCGAATATTACTTGGAATGTGAATTGGAACGAAATCGCCAATAGAGAAGACCATTTTACAATTTGGGCCCAAGTTAGAAGCAGAGCCTAAGGTGTAAATTATCGATAGTCCATATCTCGGAAACTATAAGAGATAATGCAATTTGGCAACCGGCAATGTAATTAGCATGCCGAATATTACTTGGAATGTGAATTGGAACGAAATCGCCAATAGATAAGACCATTTTACAATTTGGGCCCAAGTTAGAAGCAGAGCCTAAGGTGTAAATTATTGATAGTCCATATCTCGGAAACTATAAGAGATAATGCAATTTCGCAACCGGCAATGTAATTAGCATGCCGAATATTACTTGGAGTGTGAATTGGAACGAAATCGCCAATAGATAAGACCATTTTACAATTTGGGCCCAAGTTAGAAGCAGAGCCTAAGGTGTAAATTATCGATAGTCCATATATCGGAAACTATAAGAGATAATGCAATTTGGCAACCGGCAATGTAATTAGCATGCCGAATATTACTTGGAATGTGAATTGGAACGAAATCGCCAATAGATAAGACCATTTTACAATTTGGGCCCAAGTTAGAAGCAGAGCCTAAGGTGTAAATTATCGATAGTCCATATCTCGGAAACTATAAGAGATAATGCAATTTGGCAACCGGCAATGTAATTAGCATGCCGAATATTACTTGGAATGTGAATTGGAACGAAATCGCCAATAGATAAGACGATTTTACAATTTGGGCCCAAGTTAGAAGCAGAGCCTAAGGTGTAAATTATCGATAGTCCATATCTCGGAAACTATAAGAGATAATGCAATTTGGCAACCGGCAATGTAATTAGCATGCCGAATATTACTTGAAATGTGAATTGGAACGAAATCGCCAATAGATAAGACCATTTTACAATTTGGGCCCAAGTTAGAAGCAGAGCCTAAGGTGTAAATTATCGATAGTCCATATCTCGGAAGCTATAAGAGATAATGCAATTTGGCAACCGGCAATGTAATTAGCATGCCGAATATTACTTGGAATGTGAATTGGAATGAAATCGAAAATAGATAAGACCATTTTACAATTTGGGCCCAAGTTAGAAGCAGAGCCTAAGGTGTAAATTATCGATAGTCCATATCTCGAAAACTATAAGAGATAATGCAATTTGGCAACCGGCAATGTAATTAGCATGCCGAATATTACTTGGAATGTGAATTGGAACGAAATCGCCAATAGATAAGACCATTTTACAATTTGGGCCCAAGTTAGAAGCAGAGCCTAAGGTGTAAATTATCGATAGTCCATATCTCGGAAACTATAAGAGATAATTCAATTTGGCAACCGGCAAAGTAATTAGCTTGCCGGATATTACTTGGAATGTGAATTGGAACGAAATCGCCAATAGATAAGACCATTTTACAATTTGGGCCCAAGTTAGAAGCAGAGCCTAAGGTGTAAACTATTGATAGTCCATATCTCGGAAATTATAAGAGATAATGCAATTTCGCAACCGGCAATGTAATTAGCATGCCGAATATTACTTGGAATGTGAATTGGAACGAAATCGCCAATAGATAAGACCATTTTACAATTTGGGCCCAAGTTAGAAGCAGAGCCTAAGGTGTAAATTATCGATAGTCCATATCTCGGAAACTATAAGAGATAATGCAATTTGGCAACCGGCAATGTAATTAGCATGCCGAATATTACTTGGAATGTGAATTGGAACGAAATCGCCAATAGATAAGACCATTTTACAATTTGGGCCCAAGTTAGAAGCAGAGCCTAAGGTGTAAATTATCGATAGTCCATATCTCGGAAACTATAAGAGATAATGCAATTTGGCAACCGGCAATATAATTAGCATGCCGAATATTACTTGGAATGTGAATTGGAACGAAATCGCCAATAGATAAGACCATTTTACAATTTGGGCCCAAGTTAGTAGCAGAGCCTAAGGTGTAAATTATTGATAGTCCATATCTCGGAAACTATAAGAGATAATGCAATTTCGCAACCGGCAATGTAATTAGCATGCCGAATATCACTTGGAATGTGAATTGGGACGAAATCGCCAATAGATAAGACCATTTTACAATTTGGGCCCAAGTTAGAAGCAGAGCCTAAGGTGTAAATTATCGATAGTCCATATCTCGGAAACTAAAAGAGATAATGCAATTTGGCAACCGGCAATGTAATTAGCATGCCGAATATTACTTGGAATGTGAATTGGAACGAAATCGCCAATAGATAAGACCATTTTACAATTTGGGCCCAAGTTAGAAGCAGAGCCTAAGGTGTAAATTATCGATAGTCCATATCTCGGAAACTATATGAGATAATGCAATTTGGCAACCGGCAATGTAATTAGCATGCCGAATATTACTTGGAATGTGAATTGGAACGAAATCGCCAATAGATAAGACCATTTTACAATTTGGGCCCAAGTTAGAAGCAGAGCCTAAGGTGTAAATTATTGATAGTCCATATCTCGGAAACTATAAGAGATAATGCAATTTCGCAACCGGCAATGTAATTAGCATGCCGAATATTACTTGGAGTGTGAATTGGAACGAAATCGCCAATAGGTAAGACCATTTTACAATTTGGGCCCAAGTTAGAAGCAGAGCCTAAGGTGTAAATTATCGATAGTCCATATCTCGGAAACTATAAGAGATAATGCAATTTGGCAACCGGCAATGTAATTAGCATGCCGAATATTACTTGGAATGTGAATTGGAACGAAATCGCCAATAGATAAGACCATTTTACAATTTGGGCCCAAGTTAGAAGCAGAGCCTAAGGTGTAAATTATCGATAGTCCATATCTCGGAAACTATAAGAGATAATGCAATTTGGCAACCGGCAATGTAATTAGCATGCCGAATATTACTTGGAATGTGAATTGGAACGAAATCGCCAATAGATAAGACCATTTTACAATTTGGGCCCAAGTTAGAAGCAGAGCCTAAGGTGTAAATTATCGATAGTCCATATCTCGGAAACTATAAGAGATAATGCAATTTGGCTACCGGCAATGTAATTAGCATGCCGAATATTACTTGGAATGTGAATTGGAACGAAATCGCCAATAGATAAGACCATTTTACAATTTGGGCCCAAGTTAGAAGCAGAGGTTAAGGTGTAAATTATCGATAGTCCATATCTCGGAAACTATAAGAGATAATGCAATTTGGCAACCGGCAATGTAATTAGCATGCCGAATATTACCTGGAATGTGAATTGGAACCAAATCGCCAATAGGTAAGACCATTTTACAATTTGCGCCCAAGTTAGAAGCAGAGCCTAAGGTGTAAATTATCGATAGTCCATATCTCGGAAACTATAAGAGATAATTCAATTTGGCAACCGGCAATGTAATTAGCATGCCGAATATTACTTGGAATGTGAATTGGAACGAAATCGCCAATAGATAAATCCATTTTACAATTTGGGCCCAAGTTAGAAGCAGAGCCTAAGGTGTAAATTATCGATAGTCCATATCTCGGAAACTATAAGAGATAATGCAATTTGGCAACCGGCAATGTAATTAGCATGCCGAATATTACTTGGAATGTGAATTGGAACGAAATCGCCAATAGATAAGACCATTTTACAATTTGGGCCCAAGTTAGAAGCAGAGCCTAAGGTGTAAATTATTGATAGTCCATATCTCGGAAACTATAAGAGATAATGCAATTTCGCAACCGGCAATGTAATTAGCATGCCGAATATTACTTGGAGTGTGAATTGGAACGAAATCGCCAATAGATAAGACCATTTTACAATTTGGGCCCAAGTTAGAAGCAGAGCCTAAGGTGTAAATTATCGATAGTCCATATCTCGGAAACTATAAGAGATAATGCAATTTGGCAACCGGCAATGTAATTAGCATGCCGAATATTACTTGGAATGTGAATTGGAACGAAATCGCCAATAGATAAGACCATTTTACAATTTGGGCCCAAGTTAGAAGCAGAGCCTAAGGTGTAAATTATCGATAGTCCATATCTCGGAAACTATAAGAGATAATGCAATTTGGCAACCGGCAATGTAATTAGCATGCCGAATATAACTTGGAATGTGAATTGGAACGAAATCGCCAATAGATAAGACCATTTTACAATTTGGGCCCAAGTTAGAAGCAGAGCCTAAGGTGTAAATTATCGATAGTCCATATCTCGGAAACTATAAGAGATAATGCAATTTGGCAACCGGCAATGTAATTAGCATGCCGAATATTACTTGGAATGTGAATTGGAACGAAATCGCCAATAGATAAGACCATTTTACAATTTGGGCCCAAGTTAGAAGCAGAGCCTAAGGTGTAAATTATCGATAGTCCATATCTCGGAAACTATAAGAGATAATGCAATTTGGCAACCGGCAATATAATTAGCATGCCGAATATTACTTGGAATGTGAATTGGAACGAAATCGCCAATAGATAAGACCATTTTACAATTTGGGCCCAAGTTAGTAGCAGAGCCTAAGGTGTAAATTACTGATAGTCCATATCTCGGAAACTATAAGAGATAAAGCCATTTCGCAACCGGCAATGTAATTAGCATGCCGAATATCACTTGGAATGTGAATTGGGACGAAATCGCCAATAGATAAGACCATTTTACAGTTTGGGCCCAAGTTAGAAGCAGAGCCTAAGGTGTAAATTATCGATAGTCCATATCTCGGAAACTATAAGAGATAATGCAATTTGGCAACCGGCAATGTAATTAGCATGCCGAATATTACTTGGAATGTGAATTGGAACGAAATCGCCAATAGATAAGACCATTTTACAATTTGGGCCCAAGTTAGAAGCAGAGCCTAAGGTGTAAACTATTGATAGTCCATATCTCGGAAACTATAAGAGATAATGCAATTTCGCAACCGGCAATGTAATTAGCATGCCGAATATTACTTGGAATGTGAATTGGAACGAAATCGCCAATAGATAAGACCATTTTACAATTTGGGCCCAAGTTAAAAGCAGAGCCTAAGGTGTAAATTATCGATAGTCCATATCTCGGAAACTATAAGAGATAATGCAATTTGGCAACCGGCAATGTAATTAGCATGCCGAATATTACTTGGAATGTGAATTGGAACGAAATCGCCAATAGATAAGACCATTTTACAATTTGGGCCCAAGTTAGAAGCAGAGCCTAAGGTGTAAATTATCGATAGTCCATATCTCGGAAACTATAAGAGATAATGCAATTTGGCAACCGGCAAAGTAATTAGCATGCCGGATATTACTTGGAATGTGAATTGGAACGAAATCGCCAATAGATAAGACCATTTTACAATTTGGGCCCAAGTTAGAAGCAGAGCCTAAGGTGTAAATTATCGATAGTCCATATCTCGGAAACTATAAGAGATAATGCAATTTGGCAACCGGCAATATAATTAGCATGCCGAATATTACTTGGAATGTGAATTGGAACGAAATCGCCAATAGATAAGACCATTTTACAATTTGGGCCCAAGTTAGTAGCAGAGCCTAAGGTGTAAATTATTGATAGTCCATATCTCGGAAACTATAAGAGATAATGCAATTTCGCAACCGGCAATGTAATTAGCATGCCGAATATCACTTGGAATGTGAATTGGGACGAAATCGCCAATAGATAAGACCATTTTACAATTTGGGCCCAAGTTAGAAGCAGAGCCTAAGGTGTAAATTATCGATAGTCCATATCTCGGAAACTAAAAGAGATAATGCAATTTGGCAACCGGCAATGTAATTAGCATGCCGAATATTACTTGGAATGTGAATTGGAACGAAATCGCCAATAGATAAGACCATTTTACAATTTGGGCCCAAGTTAGAAGCAGAGCCTAAGGTGTAAATTATCGATAGTCCATATCTCGGAAACTATAAGAGATAATGCAATTTGGCAACCGGCAATGTAATTAGCATGCCGAATATTACTTGGAATGTGAATTGGAACGAAATCGCCAATAGATAAGACCATTTTACAATTTGGGCCCAAGTTAGAAGCAGAGCCTAAGGTGTAAATAATTGATAGTCCATATCTCGGAAACTATAAGAGATAATGCAATTTCGCAACCGGCAATGTAATTAGCATGCCGAATATTACTTGGAGTGTGAATTGGAACGAAATCGCCAATAGGTAAGACCATTTTACAATTTGGGCCCAAGTTAGAAGCAGAGCCTAAGGTGTAAATTATCGATAGTCCATATCTCGGAAACTATAAGAGATAATGCAATTTGGCAACCGGCAATGTAATTAGCATGCCGAATATTACTTGGAATGTGAATTGGAACGAAATCGCCAATAGATAAGACCATTTTACAATTTGGGCCCAAGTTAGAAGCAGAGCCTAAGGTGTAAATTATCGATAGTCCATATCTCGGAAACTATAAGAGATAATGCAATTTGGCAACCGGCAATGTAATTAGCATGCCGAATATTACTTGGAATGTGAATTGGAACGAAATCGCCAATAGATAAGACCATTTTACAATTTGGGCCCAAGTTAGAAGCAGAGCCTAAGGTGTAAATTATCGATAGTCCATATCTCGGAAACTATAAGAGATAATGCAATTTGGCAACCGGCAATATAATTAGCATGCCGAATATTACTTGGAATGTGAATTGCAACGAAATCGCCAATAGATAAGACCACTTTACAATTTGGGCCCAAGTTAGAAGCAGAGCCTAAGGTGTAAATTATCGATAATCCATATCTCGGAAACTATAAGAGATAATGCAATTTGGCAACCGGCAATGTAATTAGCATGCCGAATATTACTTGGAATGTGAATTGGAACGAAATCGCCAATAGATAAGACCATTTTACAATTTGGGCCCAAGTTAGAAGCAGAGCCTAAGGTGTAAATTATCGATAGTCCATATCTCGGAAACTATAAGAGATAATGCAATTTGGCAACCGGCAATGTAATTAGCATGCCGAATATTACTTGGAATGTGAATTGGAACGAAATCGCCAATAGATAAGACCATTTTACAATTTGGGCCCAAGTTAGAAGCAGAGGTTAAGGTGTAAATTATCGATAGTCCATATCTCGGAAACTATAAGAGATAATGCAATTTGGCAACCGGCAATGTAATTAGCATGCCGAATATTACCTGGAATGTGAATTGGAACGAAATCGCCAATAGGTAAAACCATTTTACAATTTGCGCCCAAGTTAGAAGCAGAGCCTAAGGTGTAAATTATCGATAGTCCATATCTCGGAAACTATAAGAGATAATGCAATTTGGCAACCGGCAATGTAATTAGCATGCCGAATGTTACTTGGAATGTGAATTGGAACGAAATCGCCAATAGATAAAACCATTTTACAATTTGGGCCCAAGTTAGAAGCAGAGCCTAAGGTGTAAATTATCGATAGTCCATATCTCGGAAACTATAAGAGATAATGCAATTTGGCAACCGGCAATGTAATTAGCATGCCGAATATTACTTGGAATGTGAATTGGAACGAAATCGCCAATAGATAAGACCATTTTACAATTTGGGAGCAAGTTAGAAGCAGAGCCTAAGGTGTAAATTATCGATAGTCCATATCTCGGAAACTATAAGAGATAATGCAATTTGGCAACCGGCAATGTAATTAGCATGCCGAATATTACTTGGAATGTGAATTGGAACGAAATCGCCAATAGATAAGACCATTTTACAATTTGCGCCCAAGTTAGAAGCAGAGCCTAAGGTGTAAATTATCGATAGTCCATATCTCGGAAACTATAAGAGATAATTCAATTTGGCAACCGGCAATGTAATTAGCATGCCGAATATTACTTGGAATGTGAATTGGAACGAAATCTCCAATAGATAAAACCATTTTACAATTTGGGCCCAAGTTAGAAGCAGAGCCTAAGGTGTAAATTATCGATAGTCCATATCTCGGAAACTATAAGAGATAATGCAATTTGGCAACCGGCAATGTAATTAGCATGTCGAATATTACTTGGAATGTGAATTGGAACGAAATCGCCAATAGATAAGACCATTTTACAATTTGGGAGCAAGTTAGAAGCAGAGCCTAAGGTGTAAATTATCGATAGTCCATATCTCGGAAACTATAAGAGATAATGCAATTTGGCAACCGGCAATGTAATTAGCATGCCGAATATTACTTGGAATGTGAATTGGAACGAAATCGCCAATAGATAAGACCATTTTACAATTTGGGCCCAAGTTATAAGCAGAGCCTATGGTGTAAATTATCGATAGTCCATATCTCGGAAACTATAAGAGATAATGCAATTTGGCAACCGGCAATGTAATTAGCATGCCGAATATTACTTGGAATGTGAATTGGAACGAAATCGCCAATAGGTAAGACCATTTTACAATTTGGGCCCAAGTTAGAAGCAGAGCCTAAGGTGTAAATTACCGATAGTCCATATCTCGGAAACTATAAGAGATAATTCAATTTGGCAACCGGCAATGTAATTAGCATGCCGGATATTACTTGGAATGTGAATTGGAACGAAATCGCCAATAGATAAGACGATTTTACAATTTGTTCCCAAGTTAGAAGCAGAGCCTAAGGTGAAAATTACCGATAGTCCATATCTCGGAAACTATAAGAGATAATGCAATTTGGCAACCAGTAATGTAATTAGCATGCCGAATATTACTTGGAATGTGAATTGGAACGAAATCGCCAATAGATAAGACGATTTTACAATTTGGGCCCAAGTTAGAACCAGAGCCTAAGGTGTAAATTATCGATAGTCCATATCTCGGAAACTATAAGAGATAATGCAATTTGGCAACCGGCAATGTAATTAGCATGCCGAATATTACTTGGAATTTGAATTGGAACGAAATCGCCAATAGATAAGACCATTTTACAATTTGGGCCCAAGTTAGAAGCAGAGCCTAAGGTGTAAATTATCGATAGTCCATATCTCGGAAGCTATAAGAGATAATGCAATTTGGCAACCGGCAATGTAATTAGCATGCCGAATATTACTTGGAATGTGAATTGGAATGAAATCGAAAATAGATAAGACCATTTTACAATTTGGGCCCAAGTTAGAAGCAGAGCCTAAGGTGTAAATTATCGATAGTCCATATCTCGGAAACTATAAGAGATAATGCAATTTGGCAACCGGCAATGTAATTAGCATGCCGAATATTACTTGGAATGTGAATTGGAACGAAATCGGCAACAGATAAGACCATTTTACAATTTGGGCCCAAGTTAGAAGCAGAGCCTAAGGTGTAAATTATCGATAGTCCATATCTCGGAAACTATAAGAGATAATGCAATTTGGCAACCGGCAATATAATTAGCATGCCGAATATTACTTGGAATGTGAATTGGAACGAAATCGCCAATAGATAAGACCATTTTACAATTTGGGCCCAAGTTAGTAGCAGAGCCTAAGGTGTAAATTACTGATAGTCCATATCTCGGAAACTATAAGAGATAATGCAATTTGGCAACCGGCAATATAATTAGCATGCCGAATATTACTTGGAATGTGAATTGGAACGAAATCGCCAATAGATAAGACCATTTTACAATTTGGGCCCAAGTTAGTAGCAGAGCCTAAGGTGTAAATTACTGATAGTCCATATCTCGGAAACTATAAGAGATAAAGCCATTTCGCAACCGGCAATGTAATTAGCATGCCGAATATCACTTGGAATGTGAATTGGGACGAAATCGCCAATAGATAAGACCATTTTACAGTTTGGGCCCAAGTTAGAAGCAGAGCCTAAGGTGTAAATTATCGATAGTCCATATCTCGGAAACTATAAGAGATAATGCAATTTGGCAACCGGCAATGTAATTAGCATGCCGAATATTACTTGGAATGTGAATTGGAACGAAATCGCCAATAGATAAGACCATTTTACAATTTGGGCCCAAGTTAGAAGCAGAGCCTAAGGTGTAAACTATTGATAGTCCATATCTCGGAAACTATAAGAGATAATGCAATTTCGCAACCGGCAATGTAATTAGCATGCCGAATATTACTTGGAATGTGAATTGGAACGAAATCGCCAATAGATAAGACCATTTTACAATTTGGGCCCAAGTTAAAAGCAGAGCCTAAGGTGTAAATTATCGATAGTCCATATCTCGGAAACTATAAGAGATAATGCAATTTGGCAACCGGCAATGTAATTAGCATGCCGAATATTACTTGGAATGTGAATTGGAACGAAATCGCCAATAGATAAGACCATTTTACAATTTGGGCCCAAGTTAGAAGCAGAGCCTAAGGTGTAAATTATCGATAGTCCATATCTCGGAAACTATAAGAGATAATGCAATTTGGCAACCGGCAAAGTAATTAGCATGCCGGATATTACTTGGAATGTGAATTGGAACGAAATCGCCAATAGATAAGACCATTTTACAATTTGGGCCCAAGTTAGAAGCAGAGCCTAAGGTGTAAATTATCGATAGTCCATATCTCGGAAACTATAAGAGATAATGCAATTTGGCAACCGGCAATGTAATTAGCATGCCGAATATTACTTGGAATGTGAATTGGAACGAAATCGCCAATAGATAAGACCATTTTACAATTTGGGCCCAAGTTAGAAGCAGAGCCTAAGGTGTAAATTATCGATAGTCCATATCTCGGAAACTATAAGAGATAATGCAATTTGGCAACCGGCAATATAATTAGCATGCCGAATATTACTTGGAATGTGAATTGGAACGAAATCGCCAATAGATAAGACCATTTTACAATTTGGGCCCAAGTTAGTAGCAGAGCCTAAGGTGTAAATTATTGATAGTCCATATCTCGGAAACTATAAGAGATAATGCAATTTCGCAACCGGCAATGTAATTAGCATGCCGAATATCACTTGGAATGTGAATTGGGACGAAATCGCCAATAGATAAGACCATTTTACAATTTGGGCCCAAGTTAGAAGCAGAGCCTAAGGTGTAAATTATCGATAGTCCATATCTCGGAAACTAAAAGAGATAATGCAATTTGGCAACCGGCAATGTAATTAGCATGCCGAATATTACTTGGAATGTGAATTGGAACGAAATCGCCAATAGATAAGACCATTTTACAATTTGGGCCCAAGTTAGAAGCAGAGCCTAAGGTGTAAATTATCGATAGTCCATATCTCGGAAACTATAAGAGATAATGCAATTTGGCAACCGGCAATGTAATTAGCATGCCGAATATTACTTGGAATGTGAATTGGAACGAAATCGCCAATAGATAAGACCATTTTACAATTTGGGCCCAAGTTAGAAGCAGAGCCTAAGGTGTAAATAATTGATAGTCCATATCTCGGAAACTATAAGAGATAATGCAATTTCGCAACCGGCAATGTAATTAGCATGCCGAATATTACTTGGAGTGTGAATTGGAACGAAATCGCCAATAGGTAAGACCATTTTACAATTTGGGCCCAAGTTAGAAGCAGAGCCTAAGGTGTAAATTATCGATAGTCCATATCTCGGAAACTATAAGAGATAATGCAATTTGGCAACCGGCAATGTAATTAGCATGCCGAATATTACTTGGAATGTGAATTGGAACGAAATCGCCAATAGATAAGACCATTTTACAATTTGGGCCCAAGTTAGAAGCAGAGCCTAAGGTGTAAATTATCGATAGTCCATATCTCGGAAACTATAAGAGATAATGCAATTTGGCAACCGGCAATGTAATTAGCATGCCGAATATTACTTGGAATGTGAATTGGAACGAAATCGCCAATAGATAAGACCATTTTACAATTTGGGCCCAAGTTAGAAGCAGAGCCTAAGGTGTAAATTATCGATAGTCCATATCTCGGAAACTATAAGAGATAATGCAATTTGGCAACCGGCAATGTAATTAGCATGCCGAATATTACTTGGAATGTGAATTGCAACGAAATCGCCAATAGATAAGACCACTTTACAATTTGGGCCCAAGTTAGAAGCAGAGCCTAAGGTGTAAATTATCGATAATCCATATCTCGGAAACTATAAGAGATAATGCAATTTGGCAACCGGCAATGTAATTAGCATGCCGAATATTACTTGGAATGTGAATTGGAACGAAATCGCCAATAGATAAGACCATTTTACAATTTGGGCCCAAGTTAGAAGCAGAGCCTAAGGTGTAAATTATCGATAGTCCATATCTCGGAAACTATAAGAGATAATGCAATTTGGCAACCGGCAATGTAATTAGCATGCCGAATATTACTTGGAATGTGAATTGGAACGAAATCGCCAATAGATAAGACCATTTTACAATTTGGGCCCAAGTTAGAAGCAGAGGTTAAGGTGTAAATTATCGATAGTCCATATCTCGGAAACTATAAGAGATAATGCAATTTGGCAACCGGCAATGTAATTAGCATGCCGAATATTACCTGGAATGTGAATTGGAACGAAATCGCCAATAGGTAAAACCATTTTACAATTTGCGCCCAAGTTAGAAGCAGAGCCTAAGGTGTAAATTATCGATAGTCCATATCTCGGAAACTATAAGAGATAATGCAATTTGGCAACCGGCAATGTAATTAGCATGCCGAATGTTACTTGGAATGTGAATTGGAACGAAATCGCCAATAGATAAAACCATTTTACAATTTGGGCCCAAGTTAGAAGCAGAGCCTAAGGTGTAAATTATCGATAGTCCATATCTCGGAAACTATAAGAGATAATGCAATTTGGCAACCGGCAATGTAATTAGCATGCCGAATATTACTTGGAATGTGAATTGGAACGAAATCGCCAATAGATAAGACCATTTTACAATTTGGGAGCAAGTTAGAAGCAGAGCCTAAGGTGTAAATTATCGATAGTCCATATCTCGGAAACTATAAGAGATAATGCAATTTGGCAACCGGCAATGTAATTAGCATGCCGAATATTACTTGGAATGTGAATTGGAACGAAATCGCCAATAGATAAGACCATTTTACAATTTGCGCCCAAGTTAGAAGCAGAGCCTAAGGTGTAAATTATCGATAGTCCATATCTCGGAAACTATAAGAGATAATTCAATTTGGCAACCGGCAATGTAATTAGCATGCCGAATATTACTTGGAATGTGAATTGGAACGAAATCTCCAATAGATAAAACCATTTTACAATTTGGGCCCAAGTTAGAAGCAGAGCCTAAGGTGTAAATTATCGATAGTCCATATCTCGGAAACTATAAGAGATAATGCAATTTGGCAACCGGCAATGTAATTAGCATGTCGAATATTACTTGGAATGTGAATTGGAACGAAATCGCCAATAGATAAGACCATTTTACAATTTGGGAGCAAGTTAGAAGCAGAGCCTAAGGTGTAAATTATCGATAGTCCATATCTCGGAAACTATAAGAGATAATGCAATTTGGCAACCGGCAATGTAATTAGCATGCCGAATATTACTTGGAATGTGAATTGGAACGAAATCGCCAATAGATAAGACCATTTTACAATTTGGGCCCAAGTTATAAGCAGAGCCTATGGTGTAAATTATCGATAGTCCATATCTCGGAAACTATAAGAGATAATGCAATTTGGCAACCGGCAATGTAATTAGCATGCCGAATATTACTTGGAATGTGAATTGGAACGAAATCGCCAATAGGTAAGACCATTTTACAATTTGGGCCCAAGTTAGAAGCAGAGCCTAAGGTGTAAATTACCGATAGTCCATATCTCGGAAACTATAAGAGATAATTCAATTTGGCAACCGGCAATGTAATTAGCATGCCGGATATTACTTGGAATGTGAATTGGAACGAAATCGCCAATAGATAAGACGATTTTACAATTTGTTCCCAAGTTAGAAGCAGAGCCTAAGGTGAAAATTACCGATAGTCCATATCTCGGAAACTATAAGAGATAATGCAATTTGGCAACCAGTAATGTAATTAGCATGCCGAATATTACTTGGAATGTGAATTGGAACGAAATCGCCAATAGATAAGACGATTTTACAATTTGGGCCCAAGTTAGAACCAGAGCCTAAGGTGTAAATTATCGATAGTCCATATCTCGGAAACTATAAGAGATAATGCAATTTGGCAACCGGCAATGTAATTAGCATGCCGAATATTACTTGAAATTTGAATTGGAACGAAATCGCCAATAGATAAGACCATTTTACAATTTGGGCCCAAGTTAGAAGCAGAGCCTAAGGTGTAAATTATCGATAGTCCATATCTCGGAAGCTATAAGAGATAATGCAATTTGGCAACCGGCAATGTAATTAGCATGCCGAATATTACTTGGAATGTGAATTGGAATGAAATCGAAAATAGATAAGACCATTTTACAATTTGGGCCCAAGTTAGAAGCAGAGCCTAAGGTGTAAATTATCGATAGTCCATATCTCGGAAACTATAAGAGATAATGCAATTTGGCAACCGGCAATGTAATTAGCATGCCGAATATTACTTGGAATGTGAATTGGAACGAAATCGGCAATAGATAAGACCATTTTACAATTTGGGCCCAAGTTAGAAGCAGAGCCTAAGGTGTAAATTATCGATAGTCCATATCTCGGAAACTATAAGAGATAATGCAATTTTGCAACCGGCAATGTAATTAGCATGCCGAATATTACTTGGAATGTGAATTGGAACGAAATCGCCAATAGATAAGACCATTTTACAATTTGGGCCCAAGTTAGAAGCAGAGCCTAAGATGTAAATTATCGATAGTCCATATCTCGGAAACTATAAGAGATAATGCAATTTGGCAACCGGCAATGTAATTAGCATGCCGAATATTACTTGGAATGTGAATTGGAACGAAATCGCCAATAGATAAGACCATTTTACAATTTGGGCCCAAGTTAGAAGCAGAGCCTAAGGTGTAAATTATCGATAGTCCATATCTCGGAAACTATAAGAGATAATGCAATTTGGCAACCGGCAATGTAATTAGCATGCCGAATATTACTTGGAATGTGAATTGGAACGAAATCGCCAATAGGTAAGACCATTTTACAATTTGGGCCCAAGTTAGAAGCAGAGCCTAAGGTGTAAATTATTGATAGTCCATATCTCGGAAACTATAAGAGATAATGCAATTTCGCAACCGGCAATGTAATTAGCATGCCGAATATTACTTGGAGTGTGAATTGGAACGAAATCGCCAATAGATAAGACCATTTTACAATTTGGGCCCAAGTTAGAAGCAGAGCCTAAGGTGTAAATTATCGATAGTCCATATCTCGGAAACTATAAGAGATAATGCAATTTGGCAACCGGCAATGTAATTAGCATGCCGAATATTACTTGGAATGTGAATTGGAACGAAATCGCCAATAGATAAGACCATTTTACAATTTGGGCCCAAGTTAGAAGCAGAGCCTAAGGTGTAAATTATCGATAGTCCATATCTCGGAAACTATAAGAGATAATGCAATTTGGCAACCGGCAATGTAATTAGCATGCCGAATATAACTTGGAATGTGAATTGGAACGAAATCGCCAATAGATAAGACTATTTTACAATTTGGGCCCAAGTTAGAAGCAGAGCCTAAGGTGTAAATTATCGATAGTCCATATCTCGGAAACTATAAGAGATAATGCAATTTGGCAACCGGCAATGTAATTAGCATGCCGAATATTACTTGGAATGTGAATTGGAACGAAATCGCCAATAGATAAGACCATTTTACAATTTGGGCCCAAGTTAGAAGCAGAGCCTAAGGTGTAAATTATCGATAGTCCATATCTCGGAAACTATAAGAGATAATGCAATTTGGCAACCGGCAATATAATTAGCATGCCGAATATTACTTGGAATGTGAATTGGAACGAAATCGCCAATAGATAAGACCATTTTACAATTTGGGCCCAAGTTAGTAGCAGAGCCTAAGGTGTAAATTATTGATAGTCCATATCTCGGAAACTATAAGAGATAATGCCATTTCGCAACCGGCAATGTAATTAGCATGCCGAATATCACTTGGAATGTGAATTGGGACGAAATCGCCAATAGATAAGACCATTTTACAGTTTGGGCCCAAGTTAGAAGCAGAGCCTAAGGTGTAAATTATCGATAGTCCATATCTCGGAAACTATAAGAGATAATGCAATTTGGCAACCGGCAATGTAATTAGCATGCCGAATATTACTTGGAATGTGAATTGGAACGAAATCGCCAATAGATAAGACCATTTTACAATTTGGGCCCAAGTTAGAAGCAGAGCCTAAGGTGTAAACTATTGATAGTCCATATCTCGGAAACTATAAGAGATAATGCAATTTCGCAACCGGCAATGTAATTAGCATGCCGAATATTACTTGGAATGTGAATTGGAACGAAATCGCCAATAGATAAGACCATTTTACAATTTGGGCCCAAGTTAGAAGCAGAGCCTAAGGTGTAAATTATCGATAGTCCATATCTCGGAAACTATAAGAGATAATGCAATTTGGCAACCGGCAATGTAATTAGCATGCCGAATATTACTTGGAATGTGAATTGGAACGAAATCGCCAATAGATAAGACCATTTTACAATTTGGGCCCAAGTTAGAAGCAGAGCCTAAGGTGTAAATTATCGATAGTCCATATCTCGGAAACTATAAGAGATAATGCAATTTGGCAACCGGCAATGTAATTAGCATGCCGAATATAACTTGGAATGTGAATTGAAACGAAATCGCCAATAGATAAGACCATTTTACAATTTGGGCCCAAGTTAGAAGCAGAGCCTAAGGTGTAAATTATCGATAGTCCATATCTCGGAAACTATAAGAGATAATGCAATTTGGCAACCGGCAATGTAATTAGCATGCCGAATATTACTTGGAATGTGAATTGGAACGAAATCGATAAGACCATTTTACAATTTGGGCCCAAGTTAGAAGCAGAGCCTAAGGTGTAAATTATCGATAGTCCATATCTCGGAAACTATAAGAGATGTAATTGGCAACTTGGCAACCGGCAATATAATTAGCATGCCGAATATTATTTGGAATGTGAATTGGAACGAAATCGCCAATAGATAAGACCATTTTACAATTTGGGCCCAAGTTAGTAGCAGAGCCTAAGGTGTAAATTATTGATAGTCCATATCTCGGAAACTATAAGAGATAATGCAATTTCGCAACCGGCAATGTAATTAGCATGCCGAATATCACTTGGAATGTGAATTGGGACGAAATCGCCAATAGATAAGACCATTTTACAATTTGGGCCCAAGTTAGAAGCAGAGCCTAAGGTGTAAATTATCGATAGTCCATATCTCGGAAACTATAAGAGATAATACAATTTGGCAACCGGCAATGTAATTAGCATGCCGAATATTACTTGGAATGTGAATTGGAACGAAATCGCCAATAGATAAGACGATTTTACAATTTGGGCCCAAGTTAGAAGCAGAGCCTAAGGTGTAAATTATCGATAGTCCATATCTCGGAAACTATAAGAGATAATGCAATTTGGCAACCGGCAATGTAATTAGCATGCCGAATATTACTTGAAATGTGAATTGGAACGAAATCGCCAATAGATAAGACCATTTTACAATTTGGGCCCAAGTTAGAAGCAGAGCCTAAGGTGTAAATTATCGAACCGGCAATGTAATTAGCATGCCGAATATTACTTGGAATGTGAATTGGAACGAAATCGCCAATAGATAAGACCATTTTACAATTTGGGCCCAAGTTAGAAGCAGAGCCTAAGGTGTAAATTATCGATAGTCCATATCTCGGAAACTATAAGAGATAATTCAATTTGGCAACCGGCAAAGTAATTAGCATGCCGGATATTACTTGGAATGTGAATTGGAACGAAATCGCCAATAGATAAGACCATTTTACAATTTGGGCCCAAGTTAGAAGCAGAGCCTAAGGTGTAAATTATCGATAGTCCATATCTCGGAAACTATAAGAGATAATGCAATTTGGCAACCGGCAATGTAATTAGCATGCCGAATATTACTTGGAATGTGAATTGGAACGAAATCGCCAATAGATAAGACGATTTTACAATTTGGGCCCAAGTTAGAAGCAGAGCCTAAGGTGTAAATTATCGATAGTCCATATCTCGGAAACTATAAGAGATAATGCAATTTGGCAACCGGCAATGTAATTAGCATGCCGAATATTACTTGAAATTTGAATTGGAACGAAATCGCCAATAGATAAGACCATTTTACAATTTGGGCCCAAGTTAGAAGCAGAGCCTAAGGTGTAAATTATCGATAGTCCATATCTCGGAAGCTATAAGAGATAATGCAATTTGGCAACCGGCAATGTAATTAGCATGCCGAATATTACTTGGAATGTGAATTGGAATGAAATCGAAAATAGATAAGACCATTTTACAATTTGGGCCCAAGTTAGAAGCAGAGCCTAAGGTGTAAATTATCGATAGTCCATATCTCGGAAACTATAAGAGATAATGCAATTTTGCAACCGGCAATGTAATTAGCATGCCGAATATTACTTGGAATGTGAATTGGAACGAAATCGCCAATAGATAAGACCATTTTACAATTTGGGCCCAAGTTAGAAGCAGAGCCTAAGATGTAAATTATCGATAGTCCATATCTCGGAAACTATAAGAGATAATGCAATTTGGCAACCGGCAATGTAATTAGCATGCCGAATATTACTTGGAATGTGAATTGGAACGAAATCGCCAATAGATAAGACCATTTTACAATTTGGGCCCAAGTTAGAAGCAGAGCCTAAGGTGTAAATTATCGATAGTCCATATCTCGGAAACTATAAGAGATAATGCAATTTGGCAACCGGCAATGTAATTAGCATGCCGAATATTACTTGGAATATGAATTGGAACGAAATCGCCAATAGGTAAGACCATTTTACAATTTGGGCCCAAGTTAGAAGCAGAGCCTAAGGTGTAAATTACCGATAGTCCATATCTCGGAAACTATAAGAGATAATTCAATTTGGCAACCGGCAATGTAATTAGCATGCCGGATATTACTTGGAATGTGAATTGGAACGAAATCGCCAATAGATAAGACGATTTTACAATTTGGGCCCAAGTTAGAAGCAGAGCCTAAGGTGAAAATTACCGATAGTCCATATCTCGGAAACTATAAGAGATAATGCAATTTGGCAACCAGTAATGTAATTAGCATGCCGAATATTACTTGGAATGTGAATTGGAACGAAATCGCCAATAGATAAGACGATTTTACAATTTGGGCCCAAGTTAGAAGCAGAGCCTAAGGTGAAAATTACCGATAGTCCATATCTCGGAAACTATAAGAGATAATGCAATTTGGCAACCAGTAATGTAATTAGCATGCCGAATATTACTTGGAATGTGAATTGGAACGAAATCGCCAATAGATAAGACGATTTTACAATTTGGGCCCAAGTTAGAAGCAGAGCCTAAGGTGTAAATTATCGATAGTCCATATCTCGGAAACTATAAGAGATAATACAATTTGGCAACCGGCAATGTAATTAGCATGCCGAATATTACTTGGAATGTGAATTGGAACGAAATCGCCAATAGATAAGACGATTTTACAATTTGGGCCCAAGTTAGAAGCAGAGCCTAAGGTGTAAATTATCGATAGTCCATATCTCGGAAACTATAAGAGATAATGCAATTTGGCAACCGGCAATGTAATTAGCATGCCGAATATTACTTGAAATGTGAATTGGAACGAAATCGCCAATAGATAAGACCATTTTACAATTTGGGCCCAAGTTAGAAGCAGAGCCTAAGGTGTAAATTATCGATAGTCCATATCTCGGAAGCTATAAGAGATAATGCAATTTGGCAACCGGCAATGTAATTAGCATGCCGAATATTACTTGGAATGTGAATTGGAATGAAATCGAAAATAGATAAGACCATTTTACAATTTGGGCCCAAGTTAGAAGCAGAGCCTAAGGTGTAAATTATCGAACCGGCAATGTAATTAGCATGCCGAATATTACTTGGAATGTGAATTGGAACGAAATCGCCAATAGATAAGACCATTTTACAATTTGGGCCCAAGTTAGAAGCAGAGCCTAAGGTGTAAATTATCGATAGTCCATATCTCGGAAACTATAAGAGATAATTCAATTTGGCAACCGGCAAAGTAATTAGCATGCCGGATATTACTTGGAATGTGAATTGGAACGAAATCGCCAATAGATAAGACCATTTTACAATTTGGGCCCAAGTTAGAAGCAGAGCCTAAGGTGTAAATTATCGATAGTCCATATCTCGGAAACTATAAGAGATAATGCAATTTGGCAACCGGCAATGTAATTAGCATGCCGAATATTACTTGGAATGTGAATTCTAACGAAATCGCCAATAGATAAGACGGTTTTACAATTTGGGCCCAAGTTAGAAGCAGAGCCTAAGGTGTAAATTATCGATAGTCCATATCTCGGAAACTATAAGAGATAATGCAATTTGGCAACCGGCAATGTAATTAGCATGCCGAATATTACTTGAAATTTGAATTGGAACGAAATCGCCAATAGATAAGACCATTTTACAATTTGGGCCCAAGTTAGAAGCAGAGCCTAAGGTGTAAATTATCGATAGTCCATATCTCGGAAGCTATAAGAGATAATGCAATTTGGCAACCGGCAATGTAATTAGCATGCCGAATATTACTTGGAATGTGAATTGGAATGAAATCGAAAATAGATAAGACCATTTTACAATTTGGGCCCAAGTTAGAAGCAGAGCCTAAGGTGTAAATTATCGATAGTCCATATCTCGGAAACTATAAGAGATAATGCAATTTGGCAACCGGCAATGTAATTAGCATGCCGAATATTACTTGGAATGTGAATTGGAACGAAATCGGCAATAGATAAGACCATTTTACAATTTGGGCCCAAGTTAGAAGCAGAGCCTAAGGTATAAATTATCGATAGTCCATATCTCGGAAACTATAAGAGATAATGCAATTTTGCAACCGGCAATGTAATTAGCATGCCGAATATTACTTGGAATGTGAATTGGAACGAAATCGCCAATAGATAAGACGATTTTACAATTTGGGCCCAAGTTAGAAGCAGAGCCTAAGGTGAAAATTACCGATAGTCCATATCTCGGAAACTATAAGAGATAATGCAATTTTGCAACCAGTAATGTAATTAGCATGCCGAATATTACTTGGAATGTGAATTGGAACGAAATCGCCAATAGATAAGACGATTTTACAATTTGGGCCCAAGTTAGAAGCAGAGCCTAAGGTGTAAATTATCGATAGTCCATATCTCGGAAACTATAAGAGATAATACAATTTGGCAACCGGCAATGTAATTAGCATGCCGAATATTACTTGGAATGTGAATTGGAACGAAATCGCCAATAGATAAGACGATTTTACAATTTGGGCCCAAGTTAGAAGCAGAGCCTAAGGTGTAAATTATCGATAGTCCATATCTCGGAAACTATAAGAGATAATGCAATTTGGCAACCGGCAATGTAATTAGCATGCCGAATATTACTTGAAATGTGAATTGGAACGAAATCGCCAATAGATAAGACCATTTTACAATTTGGGCCCAAGTTAGAAGCAGAGCCTAAGGTGTAAATTATCGATAGTCCATATCTCGGAAGCTATAAGAGATAATGCAATTTGGCAACCGGCAATGTAATTAGCATGCCGAATATTACTTGGAATGTGAATTGGAATGAAATCGAAAATAGATAAGACCATTTTACAATTTGGGCCCAAGTTAGAAGCAGAGCCTAAGGTGTAAATTATCGAACCGGCAATGTAATTAGCATGCCGAATATTACTTGGAATGCGAATTGGAACGAAATCGCCAATAGATAAGACCATTTTACAATTTGGGCCCAAGTTAGAAGCAGAGCCTAAGGTGTAAATTATCGATAGTCCATATCTCGGAAACTATAAGAGATAATTCAATTTGGCAACCGGCAAAGTAATTAGCATGCCGGATATTACTTGGAATGTGAATTGGAACGAAATCGCCAATAGATAAGACCATTTTACAATTTGGGCCCAAGTTAGAAGCAGAGCCTAAGGTGTAAATTATCGATAGTCCATATCTCGGAAACTATAAGAGATAATGCAATTTGGCAACCGGCAATGTAATTAGCATGCCGAATATTACTTGGAATGTGAATTGGAACGAAATCGCCAATAGATAAGACGATTTTACAATTTGGGCCCAAGTTAGAAGCAGAGCCTAAGGTGTAAATTATCGATAGTCCATATCTCGGAAACTATAAGAGATAATGCAATTTGGCAACCGGCAATGTAATTAGCATGCCGAATATTACTTGAAATTTGAATTGGAACGAAATCGCCAATAGATAAGACCATTTTACAATTTGGGCCCAAGTTAGAAGCAGAGCCTAAGGTGTAAATTATCGATAGTCCATATCTCGGAAGCTATAAGAGATAATGCAATTTGGCAACCGGCAATGTAATTAGCATGCCGAATATTACTTGGAATGTGAATTGGAATGAAATCGAAAATAGATAAGACCATTTTACAATTTGGGCCCAAGTTAGAAGCAGAGCCTAAGGTGTAAATTATCGATAGTCCATATCTCGGAAACTATAAGAGATAATGCAATTTGGCAACCGGCAATGTAATTAGCATGCCGAATATTACTTGGAATGTGAATTGGAACGAAATCGGCAATAGATAAGACCATTTTACAATTTGGGCCCAAGTTAGAAGCAGAGCCTAAGGTATAAATTATCGATAGTCCATATCTCGGAAACTATAAGAGATAATGCAATTTTGCAACCGGCAATGTAATTAGCATGCCGAATATTACTTGGAATGTGAATTGGAACGAAATCGCCAATAGATAAGACCATTTTACAATTTGGGCCCAAGTTAGAAGCAGAGCCTAAGATGTAAATTATCGATAGTCCATATCTCGGAAACTATAAGAGATAATGCAATTTGGCAACCGGCAATGTAATTAGCATGCCGAATATTACTTGGAATGTGAATTGGAACGAAATCGCCAATAGATAAGACCATTTTACAATTTGGGCCCAAGTTAGAAGCAGAGCCTAAGGTGTAAATTATCGATAGTCCATATCTCGGAAACTATAAGAGATAATGCAATTTGGCAACCGGCAATGTAATTAGCATGCCGAATATTACTTGGAATGTGAATTGGAACGAAATCGCCAATAGGTAAGACCATTTTACAATTTGGGCCCAAGTTAGAAGCAGAGCCTAAGGTGTAAATTACCGATAGTCCATATCTCGGAAACTATAAGAGATAATTCAATTTGGCAACCGGCAATGTAATTAGCATGCCGGATATTACTTGGAATGTGAATTGGAACGAAATCGCCAATAGATAAGACGATTTTACAATTTGGGCCCAAGTTAGAAGCAGAGCCTAAGGTGAAAATTACCGATAGTCCATATCTCGGAAACTATAAGAGATAATGCAATTTGGCAACCAGTAATGTAATTAGCATGCCGAATATTACTTGGAATGTGAATTGGAACGAAATCGCCAATAGATAAGACGATTTTACAATTTGGGCCCAAGTTAGAAGCAGAGCCTAAGGTGTAAATTATCGATAGTCCATATCTCGGAAACTATAAGAGATAATGCAATTTGGCAACCGGCAATGTAATTAGCATGCCGAATATTACTTGGAATGTGAATTGGAACGAAATCGCCAATAGAGAAGACCATTTTACAATTTGGGCCCAAGTTAGAAGCAGAGCCTAAGGTGTAAATTATCGATAGTCCATATCTCGGAAACTATAAGAGATAATGCAATTTTTCAACCGGCAATGTAATTAGCATGCCGAATATTACTTGGAATGTGAATTGGAACGAAATCGCCAATAGATAAGACCATTTTACAATTTGGGCCCAAGTTAGAAGCAGAGCCTAAGGTGTAAATTATCGATAGTCCATATCTCGGAAACTATAAGAGATAATGCAATTTGGCAACCGGCAATGTAATTAGCATGCCGAATATTACTTGGAATGTGAATTGGAACGAAATCGCCAATAGAGAAGACCATTTTACAATTTGGGCCCAAGTTAGAAGCAGAGCCTAAGGTGTAAATTATCGATAGTCCATATCTCGGAAACTATAAGAGATAATGCAATTTGGCAACCGGCAATGTAATTAGCATGCCGAATATTACTTGGAATGTGAATTGGAACGAAATCGCCAATAGATAAGACCATTTTACAATTTGGGCCCAAGTTAGAAGCAGAGCCTAAGGTGTAAATTATTGATAGTCCATATCTCGGAAACTATAAGAGATAATGCAATTTCGCAACCGGCAATGTAATTAGCATGCCGAATATTACTTGGAGTGTGAATTGGAACGAAATCGCCAATAGATAAGACCATTTTACAATTTGGGCCCAAGTTAGAAGCAGAGCCTAAGGTGTAAATTATCGATAGTCCATATCTCGGAAACTATAAGAGATAATGCAATTTGGCAACCGGCAATGTAATTAGCATGCCGAATATTACTTGGAATGTGAATTGGAACGAAATCGCCAATAGATAAGACCATTTTACAATTTGGGCCCAAGTTAGAAGCAGAGCCTAAGGTGTAAATTATCGATAGTCCATATCTCGGAAACTATAAGAGATAATGCAATTTGGCAACCGGCAATGTAATTAGCATGCCGAATATAACTTGGAATGTGAATTGGAACGAAATCGCCAATAGATAAGACCATTTTACAATTTGGGCCCAAGTTAGAAGCAGAGCCTAAGGTGTAAATTATCGATAGTCCATATCTCGGAAACTATAAGAGATAATGCAATTTGGCAACCGGCAATGTAATTAGCATGCCGAATATTACTTGGAATGTGAATTGGAACGAAATCGCCAATAGATAAGACCATTTTACAATTTGGGCCCAAGTTAGAAGCAGAGCCTAAGGTGTAAATTATCGATAGTCCATATCTCGGAAACTATAAGAGATAATGCAATTTGGCAACCGGCAATATAATTAGCATGCCGAATATTACTTGGAATGTGAATTGGAACGAAATCGCCAATAGATAAGACCATTTTACAATTTGGGCCCAAGTTAGTAGCAGAGCCTAAGGTGTAAATTACTGATAGTCCATATCTCGGAAACTATAAGAGATAAAGCCATTTCGCAACCGGCAATGTAATTAGCATGCCGAATATCACTTGGAATGTGAATTGGGACGAAATCGCCAATAGATAAGACCATTTTACAGTTTGGGCCCAAGTTAGAAGCAGAGCCTAAGGTGTAAATTATCGATAGTCCATATCTCGGAAACTATAAGAGATAATGCAATTTGGCAACCGGCAATGTAATTAGCATGCCGAATATTACTTGGAATGTGAATTTGAACGAAATCGCCAATAGATAAGACCATTTTACAATTTGGGCCCAAGTTAGAAGCAGAGCCTAAGGTGTAAACTATTGATAGTCCATATCTCGGAAACTATAAGAGATAATGCAATTTCGCAACCGGCAATGTAATTAGCATGCCGAATATTACTTGGAATGTGAATTGGAACGAAATCGCCAATAGATAAGACCATTTTACAATTTGGGCCCAAGTTAGAAGCAGAGCCTAAGGTGTAAATTATCGATAGTCCATATCTCGGAAACTATAAGAGATAATGCAATTTGGCAACCGGCAATGTAATTAGCATGCCGAATATTACTTGGAATGTGAATTGGAACGAAATCGCCAATAGATAAGACCATTTTACAATTTGGGCCCAAGTTAGAAGCAGAGCCTAAGGTGTAAATTATCGATAGTCCATATCTCGGAAACTATAAGAGATAATGCAATTTGGCAACCGGCAAAGTAATTAGCATGCCGGATATTACTTGGAATGTGAATTGGAACGAAATCGCCAATAGATAAGACCATTTTACAATTTGGGCCCAAGTTAGAAGCAGAGCCTAAGGTGTAAATTATCGATAGTCCATATCTCGGAAACTATAAGAGATAATGCAATTTGGCAACCGGCAATGTAATTAGCATGCCGAATATTACTTGGAATGTGAATTGGAACGAAATCGCCAATAGATAAGACCATTTTACAATTTGGGCCCAAGTTAGAAGCAGAGCCTAAGGTGTAAATTATCGATAGTCCATATCTCGGAAACTATAAGAGATAATGCAATTTGGCAACCGGCAATATAATTAGCATGCCGAATATTACTTGGAATGTGAATTGGAACGAAATCGCCAATAGATAAGACCATTTTACAATTTGGGCCCAAGTTAGTAGCAGAGCCTAAGGTGTAAATTATTGATAGTCCATATCTCGGAAACTATAAGAGATAATGCAATTTCGCAACCGGCAATGTAATTAGCATGCCGAATATCACTTGGAATGTGAATTGGGACGAAATCGCCAATAGATAAGACCATTTTACAATTTGGGCCCAAGTTAGAAGCAGAGCCTAAGGTGTAAATTATCGATAGTCCATATCTCGGAAACTAAAAGAGATAATGCAATTTGGCAACCGGCAATGTAATTAGCATGCCGAATATTACTTGGAATGTGAATTGGAACGAAATCGCCAATAGATAAGACCATTTTACAATTTGGGCCCAAGTTAGAAGCAGAGCCTAAGGTGTAAATTATCGATAGTCCATATCTCGGAAACTATAAGAGATAATGCAATTTGGCAACCGGCAATGTAATTAGCATGCCGAATTTTACTTGGAATGTGAATTGGAACGAAATCGCCAATAGATAAGACCATTTTACAATTTGGGCCCAAGTTAGAAGCAGAGCCTAAGGTGTAAATTATTGATAGTCCATATCTCGGAAACTATAAGAGATAATGCAATTTCGCAACCGGCAATGTAATTAGCATGCCGAATATTACTTGGAGTGTGAATTGGAACGAAATCGCCAATAGGTAAGACCATTTTACAATTTGGGCCCAAGTTAGAAGCAGAGCCTAAGGTGTAAATTATCGATAGTCCATATCTCGGAAACTATAAGAGATAATGCAATTTGGCAACCGGCAATGTAATTAGCATGCCGAATATTACTTGGAATGTGAATTGGAACGAAATCGCCAATAGATAAGACCATTTTACAATTTGGGCCCAAGTTAGAAGCAGAGCCTAAGGTGTAAATTATCGATAGTCCATATCTCGGAAACTATAAGAGATAATGCAATTTGGCAACCGGCAATGTAATTAGCATGCCGAATATTACTTGGAATGTGAATTGGAACGAAATCGCCAATAGATAAGACCATTTTACAATTTGGGCCCAAGTTAGAAGCAGAGCCTAAGGTGTAAATTATCGATAGTCCATATCTCGGAAACTATAAGAGATAATGCAATTTGGCAACCGGCAATGTAATTAGCATGCCGAATATTACTTGGAATGTGATTTGCAACGAAATCGCCAATAGATAAGACCACTTTACAATTTGGGCCAAAGTTAGAAGCAGAGCCTAAGGTGTAAATTATCGATAATCCATATCTCGGAAACTATAAGAGATAATGCAATTTGGCAACCGGCAATGTAATTAGCATGCCGAATATTACTTGGATTGTGAATTGGAACGAAATCGCCAATAGATAAGACCATTTTACAATTTGGGCCCAAGTTAGAAGCAGAGCCTAAGGTGTAAATTATCGATAGTCCATATCTCGGAAACTATAAGAGATAATGCAATTTGGCAACCGGCAATGTAATTAGCATGCCGAATATTACTTGGAATGTGAATTGGAACGAAATCGCCAATAGATAAGACCATTTTACAATTTGGGCCCAAGTTAGAAGCAGAGGTTAAGGTGTAAATTATCGATAGTCCATATCTCGGAAACTATAAGAGATAATGCAATTTGGCAACCGGCAATGTAATTAGCATGCCGAATATTACCTGGAATGTGAATTGGAACGAAATCGCCAATAGGTAAGACCATTTTACAATTTGCGCCCAAGTTAGAAGCAGAGCCTAAGGTGTAAATTATCGATAGTCCATATCTCGGAAACTATAAGAGATAATTCAATTTGGCAACCGGCAATGTAATTAGCATGCCGAATATTACTTGGAATGTGAATTGGAACGAAATCGCCAATAGATAAAACCATTTTACAATTTGGGCCCAAGTTAGAAGCAGAGCCTAAGGTGTAAATTATCGAACCGGCAATGTAATTAGCATGCCGAATATTACTTGGAATGTGAATTGGAACGAAATCGCCAATAGATAAGACCATTTTACAATTTGGGCCCAAGTTAGAAGCAGAGCCTAAGGTGTAAATTATTGATAGTCCATATCTCGGAAACTATAAGAGATAATGCAATTTCGCAACCGGCAATGTAATTAGCATGCCGAATATTACTTGGAGTGTGAATTGGAACGAAATCGCCAATAGATAAGACCATTTTACAATTTGGGCCCAAGTTAGAAGCAGAGCCTAAGGTGTAAATTATCGATAGTCCATATCTCGGCAACTATAAGAGATAATGCAATTTGGCAACCGGCAATGTAATTAGCATGCCGAATATTACTTGGAATGTGAATTGGAACGAAATCGCCAATAGATAAGACCATTTTACAATTTGGGCCCAAGTTAGAAGCAGAGCCTAAGGTGTAAATTATCGATAGTCCATATCTCGGAAACTATAAGAGATAATGCAATTTGGCAACCGGCAATGTAATTAGCATGCCGAATATAACTTGGAATGTGAATTGGAACGAAATCGCCAATAGATAAGACCATTTTACAATTTGGGCCCAAGTTAGAAGCAGAGCCTAAGGTGTAAATTATCGATAGTCCATATCTCGGAAACTATAAGAGATAATGCAATTTGGCAACCGGCAATGTAATTAGCATGCCGAATATTACTTGGAATGTGAATTGGAACGAAATCGCCAATAGATAAGACCATTTTACAATTTGGGCCCAAGTTAGAAGCAGAGCCTAAGGTGTAAATTATCGATAGTCCATATCTCGGAAACTATAAGAGATAATGCAATTTGGCAACCGGCAATATAATTAGCATGCCGAATATTACTTGGAATGTGAATTGGAACGAAATCGCCAATAGATAAGACCATTTTACAATTTGGGCCCAAGTTAGTAGCAGAGCCTAAGGTGTAAATTACTGATAGTCCATATCTCGGAAACTATAAGAGATAAAGCCATTTCGCAACCGGCAATGTAATTAGCATGCCGAATATCACTTGGAATGTGAATTGGGACGAAATCGCCAATAGATAAGACCATTTTACAGTTTGGGCCCAAGTTAGAAGCAGAGCCTAAGGTGTAAATTATCGATAGTCCATATCTCGGAAACTATAAGAGATAATGCAATTTGGCAACCGGCAATGTAATTAGCATGCCGAATATTACTTGGAATGTGAATTGGAACGAAATCGCCAATAGATAAGACCATTTTACAATTTGGGCCCAAGTTAGAAGCAGAGCCTAAGGTGTAAACTATTGATAGTCCATATCTCGGAAACTATAAGAGATAATGCAATTTCGCAACCGGCAATGTAATTAGCATGCCGAATATTACTTGGAATGTGAATTGGAACGAAATCGCCAATAGATAAGACCATTTTACAATTTGGGCCCAAGTTAGAAGCAGAGCCTAAGGTGTAAATTATCGATAGTCCATATCTCGGAAACTATAAGAGATAATGCAATTTGGCAACCGGCAATGTAATTAGCATGCCGAATATTACTTGGAATGTGAATTGGAACGAAATCGCCAATAGATAAGACCATTTTACAATTTGGGCCCAAGTTAGAAGCAGAGCCTAAGGTGTAAATTATCGAACCGGCAAAGTAATTAGCATGCCGGATATTACTTGGAATGTGAATTGGAACGAAATCGCCAATAGATAAGACCATTTTACAATTTGGGCCCAAGTTAGAAGCAGAGCCTAAGGTGTAAATTATCGATAGTCCATATCTCGGAAACTATAAGAGATAATGCAATTTGGCAACCGGCAATGTAATTAGCATGCCGAATATTACTTGGAATGTGAATTGGAACGAAATCGCCAATAGATAAGACCATTTTACAATTTGGGCCCAAGTTAGAAGCAGAGCCTAAGGTGTAAATTATCGATAGTCCATATCTCGGAAACTATAAGAGATAATGCAATTTGGCAACCGGCAATATAATTAGCATGCCGAATATTACTTGGAATGTGAATTGGAACGAAATCGCCAATAGATAAGACCATTTTAAAATTTGGGCCCAAGTTAGTAGCAGAGCCTAAGGTGTAAATTATTGATAGTCCATATCTCGGAAACTATAAGAGATAATGCAATTTCGCAACCGGCAATGTAATTAGCATGCCGAATATCACTTGGAATGTGAATTGGGACGAAATCGCCAATAGATAAGACCATTTTACAATTTGGGCCCAAGTTAGAAGCAGAGCCTAAGGTGTAAATTATCGATAGTCCATATCTCGGAAACTAAAAGAGATAATGCAATTTGGCAACCGGCAATGTAATTAGCATGCCGAATATTACTTGGAATGTGAATTGGAACGAAATCGCCAATAGATAGGACCATTTTACAATTTGGGCCCAAGTTAGAAGCAGAGCCTAAGGTGTAAATTATCGATAGTCCATATCTCGGAAACTATAAGAGATAATGCAATTTGGCAACCGGCAATGTAATTAGCATGTCGAATATTACTTGAAATGTGAATTGGAACGAAATCGCCAATAGATAAGACCATTTTACAATTTGGGCCCAAGTTAGAAGCAGAGCCTAAGGTGTAAATTATTGATAGTCCATATCTCGGAAACTATAAGAGATAATGCAATTTCGCAACCGGCAATGTAATTAGCATGCCGAATATTACTTGGAGTGTGAATTGGAACGAAATCGCCAATAGGTAAGACCATTTTACAATTTGGGCCCAAGTTAGAAGCAGAGCCTAAGGTGTAAATTATCGATAGTCCATATCTCGGAAACTATAAGAGATAATGCAATTTGGCAACCGGCAATGTAATTAGCATGCCGAATATTACTTGGAATGTGAATTGGAACGAAATCGCCAATAGATAAGACCATTTTACAATTTGGGCCCAAGTTAGAAGCAGAGCCTAAGGTGTAAATTATCGATAGTCCATATCTCGGAAACTATAAGAGATAATGCAATTTGGCAACCGGCAATATAATTAGCATGCCGAATATTACTTGGAATGTGAATTGGAACGAAATCGCCAATAGATAAGACCATTTTACAATTTGGGCCCAAGTTAGTAGCAGAGCCTAAGGTGTAAATTACTGATAGTCCATATCTCGGAAACTATAAGAGATAAAGCCATTTCGCAACCGGCAATGTAATTAGCATGCCGAATATCACTTGGAATGTGAATTGGGACGAAATCGCCAATAGATAAGACCATTTTACAGTTTGGGCCCAAGTTAGAAGCAGAGCCTAAGGTGTAAATTATCGATAGTCCATATCTCGGAAACTATAAGAGATAATGCAATTTGGCAACCGGCAATGTAATTAGCATGCCGAATATTACTTGGAATGTGAATTGGAACGAAATCGCCAATAGATAAGACCATTTTACAATTTGGGCCCAAGTTAGAAGCAGAGCCTAAGGTGTAAACTATTGATAGTCCATATCTCGGAAACTATAAGAGATAATGCAATTTCGCAACCGGCAATGTAATTAGCATGCCGAATATTACTTGGAATGTGAATTGGAACGAAATCGCCAATAGATAAGACCATTTTACAATTTGGGCCCAAGTTAGAAGCAGAGCCTAAGGTGTAAATTATCGATAGTCCATATCTCGGAAACTATAAGAGATAATGCAATTTGGCAACCGGCAATGTAATTAGCATGCCGAATATTACTTGGAATGTGAATTGGAACGAAATCGCCAATAGATAAGACCATTTTACAATTTGGGCCCAAGTTAGAAGCAGAGCCTAAGGTGTAAATTATCGATAGTCCATATCTCGGAAACTATAAGAGATAATGCAATTTGGCAACCGGCAAAGTAATTAGCATGCCGGATATTACTTGGAATGTGAATTGGAACGAAATCGCCAATAGATAAGACCATTTTACAATTTGGGCCCAAGTTAGAAGCAGAGCCTAAGGTGTAAATTATCGATAGTCCATATCTCGGAAACTATAAGAGATAATGCAATTTGGCAACCGGCAATGTAATTAGCATGCCGAATATTACTTGGAATGTGAATTGGAACGAAATCGCCAATAGATAAGACCATTTTACAATTTGGGCCCAAGTTAGAAGCAGAGCCTAAGGTGTAAATTATCGATAGTCCATATCTCGGAAACTATAAGAGATAATGCAATTTGGCAACCGGCAATATAATTAGCATGCCGAATATTACTTGGAATGTGAATTGGAACGAAATCGCCAATAGATAAGACCATTTTAAAATTTGGGCCCAAGTTAGTAGCAGAGCCTAAGGTGTAAATTATTGATAGTCCATATCTCGGAAACTATAAGAGATAATGCAATTTCGCAACCGGCAATGTAATTAGCATGCCGAATATCACTTGGAATGTGAATTGGGACGAAATCGCCAATAGATAAGACCATTTTACAATTTGGGCCCAAGTTAGAAGCAGAGCCTAAGGTGTAAATTATCGATAGTCCATATCTCGGAAACTAAAAGAGATAATGCAATTTGGCAACCGGCAATGTAATTAGCATGCCGAATATTACTTGGAATGTGAATTGGAACGAAATCGCCAATAGATAGGACCATTTTACAATTTGGGCCCAAGTTAGAAGCAGAGCCTAAGGTGTAAATTATCGATAGTCCATATCTCGGAAACTATAAGAGATAATGCAATTTGGCAACCGGCAATGTAATTAGCATGTCGAATATTACTTGAAATGTGAATTGGAACGAAATCGCCAATAGATAAGACCATTTTACAATTTGGGCCCAAGTTAGAAGCAGAGCCTAAGGTGTAAATTATTGATAGTCCATATCTCGGAAACTATAAGAGATAATGCAATTTCGCAACCGGCAATGTAATTAGCATGCCGAATATTACTTGGAGTGTGAATTGGAACGAAATCGCCAATAGGTAAGACCATTTTACAATTTGGGCCCAAGTTAGAAGCAGAGCCTAAGGTGTAAATTATCGATAGTCCATATCTCGGAAACTATAAGAGATAATGCAATTTGGCAACCGGCAATATAATTAGCATGCCGAATATTACTTGGAATGTGAATTGGAACGAAATCGCCAATAGATAAGACCATTTTACAATTTGGGCCCAAGTTAGTAGCAGAGCCTAAGGTGTAAATTATTGATAGTCCATATCTCGGAAACTATAAGAGATAATGCAATTTCGCAACCGGCAATGTAATTAGCATGCCGAATATCACTTGGAATGTGAATTGGGACGAAATCGCCAATAGATAAGACCATTTTACAATTTGGGCCCAAGTTAGAAGCAGAGCCTAAGGTGTAAATTATCGATAGTCCATATCTCGGAAACTAAAAGAGATAATGCAATTTGGCAACCGGCAATGTAATTAGCATGCCGAATATTACTTGGAATGTGAATTGGAACGAAATCGCCAATAGATAAGACCATTTTACAATTTGGGCCCAAGTTAGAAGCAGAGCCTAAGGTGTAAATTATCGATAGTCCATATCTCGGAAACTATAAGAGATAATGCAATTTGGCAACCGGCAATGTAATTAGCATGCCGAATTTTACTTGGAATGTGAATTGGAACGAAATCGCCAATAGATAAGACCATTTTACAATTTGGGCCCAAGTTAGAAGCAGAGCCTAAGGTGTAAATTATTGATAGTCCATATCTCGGAAACTATAAGAGATAATGCAATTTCGCAACCGGCAATGTAATTAGCATGCCGAATATTACTTGGAGTGTGAATTGGAACGAAATCGCCAATAGGTAAGACCATTTTACAATTTGGGCCCAAGTTAGAAGCAGAGCCTAAGGTGTAAATTATCGATAGTCCATATCTCGGAAACTATAAGAGATAATGCAATTTGGCAACCGGCAATGTAATTAGCATGCCGAATATTACTTGGAATGTGAATTGGAACGAAATCGCCAATAGATAAGACCATTTTACAATTTGGGCCCAAGTTAGAAGCAGAGCCTAAGGTGTAAATTATCGATAGTCCATATCTCGGAAACTATAAGAGATAATGCAATTTGGCAACCGGCAATGTAATTAGCATGCCGAATATTACTTGGAATGTGAATTGGAACGAAATCGCCAATAGATAAGACCATTTTACAATTTGGGCCCAAGTTAGAAGCAGAGCCTAAGGTGTAAATTATCGATAGTCCATATCTCGGAAACTATAAGAGATAATGCAATTTGGCAACCGGCAATGTAATTAGCATGCCGAATATTACTTGGAATGTGATTTGCAACGAAATCGCCAATAGATAAGACCACTTTACAATTTGGGCCAAAGTTAGAAGCAGAGCCTAAGGTGTAAATTATCGATAATCCATATCTCGGAAACTATAAGAGATAATGCAATTTGGCAACCGGCAATGTAATTAGCATGCCGAATATTACTTGGATTGTGAATTGGAACGAAATCGCCAATAGATAAGACCATTTTACAATTTGGGCCCAAGTTAGAAGCAGAGCCTAAGGTGTAAATTATCGATAGTCCATATCTCGGAAACTATAAGAGATAATGCAATTTGGCAACCGGCAATGTAATTAGCATGCCGAATATTACTTGGAATGTGAATTGGAACGAAATCGCCAATAGATAAGACCATTTTACAATTTGGGCCCAAGTTAGAAGCAGAGGTTAAGGTGTAAATTATCGATAGTCCATATCTCGGAAACTATAAGAGATAATGCAATTTGGCAACCGGCAATGTAATTAGCATGCCGAATATTACCTGGAATGTGAATTGGAACGAAATCGCCAATAGGTAAGACCATTTTACAATTTGCGCCCAAGTTAGAAGCAGAGCCTAAGGTGTAAATTATCGATAGTCCATATCTCGGAAACTATAAGAGATAATTCAATTTGGCAACCGGCAATGTAATTAGCATGCCGAATATTACTTGGAATGTGAATTGGAACGAAATCGCCAATAGATAAAACCATTTTACAATTTGGGCCCAAGTTAGAAGCAGAGCCTAAGGTGTAAATTATCGATAGTCCATATCTCGGAAACTATAAGAGATAATGCAATTTGGCAACCGGCAATGTAATTAGCATGCCGAATATTACTTGGAATGTGAATTGGAACGAAATCGCCAATAGATAAGACCATTTTACAATTTGGGCCCAAGTTAGAAGCAGAGCCTAAGGTGTAAATTATTGATAGTCCATATCTCGGAAACTATAAGAGATAATGCAATTTCGCAACCGGCAATGTAATTAGCATGCCGAATATTACTTGGAGTGTGAATTGGAACGAAATCGCCAATAGATAAGACCATTTTACAATTTGGGCCCAAGTTAGAAGCAGAGCCTAAGGTGTAAATTATCGATAGTCCATATCTCGGCAACTATAAGAGATAATGCAATTTGGCAACCGGCAATGTAATTAGCATGCCGAATATTACTTGGAATGTGAATTGGAACGAAATCGCCAATAGATAAGACCATTTTACAATTTGGGCCCAAGTTAGAAGCAGAGCCTAAGGTGTAAATTATCGATAGTCCATATCTCGGAAACTATAAGAGATAATGCAATTTGGCAACCGGCAATGTAATTAGCATGCCGAATATAACTTGGAATGTGAATTGGAACGAAATCGCCAATAGATAAGACCATTTTACAATTTGGGCCCAAGTTAGAAGCAGAGCCTAAGGTGTAAATTATCGATAGTCCATATCTCGGAAACTATAAGAGATAATGCAATTTGGCAACCGGCAATGTAATTAGCATGCCGAATATTACTTGGAATGTGAATTGGAACGAAATCGCCAATAGATAAGACCATTTTACAATTTGGGCCCAAGTTAGAAGCAGAGCCTAAGGTGTAAATTATCGATAGTCCATATCTCGGAAACTATAAGAGATAATGCAATTTGGCAACCGGCAATATAATTAGCATGCCGAATATTACTTGGAATGTGAATTGGAACGAAATCGCCAATAGATAAGACCATTTTACAATTTGGGCCCAAGTTAGTAGCAGAGCCTAAGGTGTAAATTACTGATAGTCCATATCTCGGAAACTATAAGAGATAAAGCCATTTCGCAACCGGCAATGTAATTAGCATGCCGAATATCACTTGGAATGTGAATTGGGACGAAATCGCCAATAGATAAGACCATTTTACAGTTTGGGCCCAAGTTAGAAGCAGAGCCTAAGGTGTAAATTATCGATAGTCCATATCTCGGAAACTATAAGAGATAATGCAATTTGGCAACCGGCAATGTAATTAGCATGCCGAATATTACTTGGAATGTGAATTGGAACGAAATCGCCAATAGATAAGACCATTTTACAATTTGGGCCCAAGTTAGAAGCAGAGCCTAAGGTGTAAACTATTGATAGTCCATATCTCGGAAACTATAAGAGATAATGCAATTTCGCAACCGGCAATGTAATTAGCATGCCGAATATTACTTGGAATGTGAATTGGAACGAAATCGCCAATAGATAAGACCATTTTACAATTTGGGCCCAAGTTAGAAGCAGAGCCTAAGGTGTAAATTATCGATAGTCCATATCTCGGAAACTATAAGAGATAATGCAATTTGGCAACCGGCAATGTAATTAGCATGCCGAATATTACTTGGAATGTGAATTGGAACGAAATCGCCAATAGATAAGACCATTTTACAATTTGGGCCCAAGTTAGAAGCAGAGCCTAAGGTGTAAATTATCGATAGTCCATATCTCGGAAACTATAAGAGATAATGCAATTTGGCAACCGGCAAAGTAATTAGCATGCCGGATATTACTTGGAATGTGAATTGGAACGAAATCGCCAATAGATAAGACCATTTTACAATTTGGGCCCAAGTTAGAAGCAGAGCCTAAGGTGTAAATTATCGATAGTCCATATCTCGGAAACTATAAGAGATAATGCAATTTGGCAACCGGCAATGTAATTAGCATGCCGAATATTACTTGGAATGTGAATTGGAACGAAATCGCCAATAGATAAGACCATTTTACAATTTGGGCCCAAGTTAGAAGCAGAGCCTAAGGTGTAAATTATCGATAGTCCATATCTCGGAAACTATAAGAGATAATGCAATTTGGCAACCGGCAATATAATTAGCATGCCGAATATTACTTGGAATGTGAATTGGAACGAAATCGCCAATAGATAAGACCATTTTAAAATTTGGGCCCAAGTTAGTAGCAGAGCCTAAGGTGTAAATTATTGATAGTCCATATCTCGGAAACTATAAGAGATAATGCAATTTCGCAACCGGCAATGTAATTAGCATGCCGAATATCACTTGGAATGTGAATTGGGACGAAATCGCCAATAGATAAGACCATTTTACAATTTGGGCCCAAGTTAGAAGCAGAGCCTAAGGTGTAAATTATCGATAGTCCATATCTCGGAAACTAAAAGAGATAATGCAATTTGGCAACCGGCAATGTAATTAGCATGCCGAATATTACTTGGAATGTGAATTGGAACGAAATCGCCAATAGATAGGACCATTTTACAATTTGGGCCCAAGTTAGAAGCAGAGCCTAAGGTGTAAATTATCGATAGTCCATATCTCGGAAACTATAAGAGATAATGCAATTTGGCAACCGGCAATGTAATTAGCATGTCGAATATTACTTGAAATGTGAATTGGAACGAAATCGCCAATAGATAAGACCATTTTACAATTTGGGCCCAAGTTAGAAGCAGAGCCTAAGGTGTAAATTATTGATAGTCCATATCTCGGAAACTATAAGAGATAATGCAATTTCGCAACCGGCAATGTAATTAGCATGCCGAATATTACTTGGAGTGTGAATTGGAACGAAATCGCCAATAGGTAAGACCATTTTACAATTTGGGCCCAAGTTAGAAGCAGAGCCTAAGGTGTAAATTATTGATAGTCCATATCTCGGAAACTATAAGAGATAATGCAATTTCGCAACCGGCAATGTAATTAGCATGCCGAATATTACTTGGAGTGTGAATTGGAACGAAATCGCCAATAGATAAGACCATTTTACAATTTGGGCCCAAGTTAGAAGCAGAGCCTAAGGTGTAAATTATTGATAGTCCATATCTCGGAAACTATAAGAGATAATGCAATTTCGCAACCGGCAATGTAATTAGCATGCCGAATATTACTTGGAGTGTGAATTGGAACGAAATCGCCAATAGGTAAGACCATTTTACAATTTGGGCCCAAGTTAGAAGCAGAGCCTAAGGTGTAAATTATCGATAGTCCATATCTCGGAAACTATAAGAGATAATGCAATTTGGCAACCGGCAATGTAATTAGCATGCCGAATATTACTTGGAATGTGAATTGGAACGAAATCGCCAATAGATAAGACCATTTTACAATTTGGGCCCAAGTTAGAAGCAGAGCCTAAGGTGTAAATTATCGATAGTCCATATCTCGGAAACTATAAGAGATAATGCAATTTGGCAACCGGCAATGTAATTAGCATGCCGAATATTACTTGGAATGTGAATTGGAACGAAATCGCCAATAGATAAGACCATTTTACAATTTGGGCCCAAGTTAGAAGCAGAGCCTAAGGTGTAAATTATCGATAGTCCATATCTCGGAAACTATAAGAGATAATGCAATTTGGCAACCGGCAATGTAATTAGCATGCCGAATATTACTTGGAATGTGAATTGCAACGAAATCGCCAATAGATAAGACCACTTTACAATTTGGGCCCAAGTTAGAAGCAGAGCCTAAGGTGTAAATTATCGATAATCCATATCTCGGAAACTATAAGAGATAATGCAATTTGGCAACCGGCAATGTAATTAGCATGCCGAATATTACTTGGAATGTGAATTGGAACGAAATCGCCAATAGATAAGACCATTTTACAATTTGGGCCCAAGTTAGAAGCAGAGCCTAAGGTGTAAATTATCGATAGTCCATATCTCGGAAACTATAAGAGATAATGCAATTTGGCAACCGGCAATGTAATTAGCATGCCGAATATTACTTGGAATGTGAATTGGAACGAAATCGCCAATAGATAAGACCATTTTACAATTTGGGCCCAAGTTAGAAGCAGAGGTTAAGGTGTAAATTATCGATAGTCCATATCTCGGAAACTATAAGAGATAATGCAATTTGGCAACCGGCAATGTAATTAGCATGCCGAATATTACCTGGAATGTGAATTGGAACGAAATCGCCAATAGGTAAGACCATTTTACAATTTGCGCCCAAGTTAGAAGCAGAGCCTAAGGTGTAAATTATCGATAGTCCATATCTCGGAAACTATAAGAGATAATTCAATTTGGCAACCGGCAATGTAATTAGCATGCCGAATATTACTTGGAATGTGAATTGGAACGAAATCGCCAATAGATAAAACCATTTTACAATTTGGGCCCAAGTTAGAAGCAGAGCCTAAGGTGTAAATTATCGATAGTCCATATTTCGGAAACTATAAGAGATAATGCAATTTGGCAACCGGCAATGTAATTAGCATGCCGAATATTACTTGGAATGTGAATTGGAACGAAATCGCCAATAGATAAGACCATTTTACAATTTGGGCCCAAGTTAGAAGCAGAGCCTAAGGTGTAAATTATTGATAGTCCATATCTCGGAAACTATAAGAGATAATGCAATTTCGCAACCGGCAATGTAATTAGCATGCCGAATATTACTTGGAGTGTGAATTGGAACGAAATCGCCAATAGATAAGACCATTTTACAATTTGGGCCCAAGTTAGAAGCAGAGCCTAAGGTGTAAATTATCGATAGTCCATATCTCGGCAACTATAAGAGATAATGCAATTTGGCAACCGGCAATGTAATTAGCATGCCGAATATTACTTGGAATGTGAATTGGAACGAAATCGCCAATAGATAAGACCATTTTACAATTTGGGCCCAAGTTAGAAGCAGAGCCTAAGGTGTAAATTATCGATAGTCCATATCTCGGAAACTATAAGAGATAATGCAATTTGGCAACCGGCAATGTAATTAGCATGCCGAATATAACTTGGAATGTGAATTGGAACGAAATCGCCAATAGATAAGACCATTTTACAATTTGGGCCCAAGTTAGAAGCAGAGCCTAAGGTGTAAATTATCGATAGTCCATATCTCGGAAACTATAAGAGATAATGCAATTTGGCAACCGGCAATGTAATTAGCATGCCGAATATTACTTGGAATGTGAATTGGAACGAAATCGCCAATAGATAAGACCATTTTACAATTTGGGCCCAAGTTAGAAGCAGAGCCTAAGGTGTAAATTATCGATAGTCCATATCTCGGAAACTATAAGAGATAATGCAATTTGGCAACCGGCAATATAATTAGCATGCCGAATATTACTTGGAATGTGAATTGGAACGAAATCGCCAATAGATAAGACCATTTTACAATTTGGGCCCAAGTTAGTAGCAGAGCCTAAGGTGTAAATTACTGATAGTCCATATCTCGGAAACTATAAGAGATAAAGCCATTTCGCAACCGGCAATGTAATTAGCATGCCGAATATCACTTGGAATGTGAATTGGGACGAAATCGCCAATAGATAAGACCATTTTACAGTTTGGGCCCAAGTTAGAAGCAGAGCCTAAGGTGTAAATTATCGATAGTCCATATCTCGGAAACTATAAGAGATAATGCAATTTGGCAACCGGCAATGTAATTAGCATGCCGAATATTACTTGGAATGTGAATTGGAACGAAATCGCCAATAGATAAGACCATTTTACAATTTGGGCCCAAGTTAGAAGCAGAGCCTAAGGTGTAAATTATTGATAGTCCATATCTCCGAAACTATAAGAGATAATGCAATTTCGCAACCGGCAATGTAATTAGCATGCCGAATATTACTTGGAGTGTGAATTGGAACGAAATCGCCAATAGGTAAGACCATTTTACAATTTGGGCCCAAGTTAGAAGCAGAGCCTAAGGTGTAAATTATCGATAGTCCATATCTCGGAAACTATAAGAGATAATGCAATTTGGCAACCGGCAATGTAATTAGCATGCCGAATATTACTTGGAATGTGAATTGGAACGAAATCGCCAATAGATAAGACCATTTTACAATTTGGGCCCAAGTTAGAAGCAGAGCCTAAGGTGTAAATTATCGATAGTCCATATCTCGGAAACTATAAGAGATAATGCAATTTGGCAACCGGCAATGTAATTAGCATGCCGAATATTACTTGGAATGTGAATTGGAACGAAATCGCCAATAGATAAGACCATTTTACAATTTGGGCCCAAGTTAGAAGCAGAGCCTAAGGTGTAAATTATCGATAGTCCATATCTCGGAAACTATAAGAGATAATGCAATTTGGCAACCGGCAATGTAATTAGCATGCCGAATATTACTTGGAATGTGAATTGCAACGAAATCGCCAATAGATAAGACCACTTTACAATTTGGGCCCAAGTTAGAAGCAGAGCCTAAGGTGTAAATTATCGATAATCCATATCTCGGAAACTATAAGAGATAATGCAATTTGGCAACCGGCAATGTAATTAGCATGCCGAATATTACTTGGAATGTGAATTGGAACGAAATCGCCAATAGATAAGACCATTTTACAATTTGGGCCCAAGTTAGAAGCAGAGCCTAAGGTGTAAATTATCGATAGTCCATATCTCGGAAACTATAAGAGATAATGCAATTTGGCAACCGGCAATGTAATTAGCATGCCGAATATTACTTGGAATGTGAATTGGAACGAAATCGCCAATAGATAAGACCATTTTACAATTTGGGCCCAAGTTAGAAGCAGAGGTTAAGGTGTAAATTATCGATAGTCCATATCTCGGAAACTATAAGAGATAATGCAATTTGGCAACCGGCAATGTAATTAGCATGCCGAATATTACCTGGAATGTGAATTGGAACGAAATCGCCAATAGATAAGACCATTTTACAATTTGGGCCCAAGTTAGAAGCAGAGCCTAAGGTGTAAATTATCGATAGTCCATATCTCGGAAACTATAAGAGATAATGCAATTTGGCAACCGGCAATGTAATTAGCATGCCGAATATTACTTGGAATGTGAATTGGAACGAAATCGCCAATAGATAAGACCATTTTACAATTTGGGCCCAAGTTAGAAGCAGAGGTTAAGGTGTAAATTATCGATAGTCCATATCTCGGAAACTATAAGAGATAATGCAATTTGGCAACCGGCAATGTAATTAGCATGCCGAATATTACCTGGAATGTGAATTGGAACGAAATCGCCAATAGGTAAGACCATTTTACAATTTGCGCCCAAGTTAGAAGCAGAGCCTAAGGTGTAAATTATCGATAGTCCATATCTCGGAAACTATAAGAGATAATTCAATTTGGCAACCGGCAATGTAATTAGCATGCCGAATATTACTTGGAATGTGAATTGGAACGAAATCGCCAATAGATAAAACCATTTTACAATTTGGGCCCAAGTTAGAAGCAGAGCCTAAGGTGTAAATTATCGATAGTCCATATTTCGGAAACTATAAGAGATAATGCAATTTGGCAACCGGCAATGTAATTAGCATGCCGAATATTACTTGGAATGTGAATTGGAACGAAATCGCCAATAGATAAGACCATTTTACAATTTGGGCCCAAGTTAGAAGCAGAGCCTAAGGTGTAAATTATTGATAGTCCATATCTCGGAAACTATAAGAGATAATGCAATTTCGCAACCGGCAATGTAATTAGCATGCCGAATATTACTTGGAGTGTGAATTGGAACGAAATCGCCAATAGATAAGACCATTTTACAATTTGGGCCCAAGTTAGAAGCAGAGCCTAAGGTGTAAATTATCGATAGTCCATATCTCGGCAACTATAAGAGATAATGCAATTTGGCAACCGGCAATGTAATTAGCATGCCGAATATTACTTGGAATGTGAATTGGAACGAAATCGCCAATAGATAAGACCATTTTACAATTTGGGCCCAAGTTAGAAGCAGAGCCTAAGGTGTAAATTATCGATAGTCCATATCTCGGAAACTATAAGAGATAATGCAATTTGGCAACCGGCAATGTAATTAGCATGCCGAATATAACTTGGAATGTGAATTGGAACGAAATCGCCAATAGATAAGACCATTTTACAATTTGGGCCCAAGTTAGAAGCAGAGCCTAAGGTGTAAATTATCGATAGTCCATATCTCGGAAACTATAAGAGATAATGCAATTTGGCAACCGGCAATGTAATTAGCATGCCGAATATTACTTGGAATGTGAATTGGAACGAAATCGCCAATAGATAAGACCATTTTACAATTTGGGCCCAAGTTAGAAGCAGAGCCTAAGGTGTAAATTATCGATAGTCCATATCTCGGAAACTATAAGAGATAATGCAATTTGGCAACCGGCAATATAATTAGCATGCCGAATATTACTTGGAATGTGAATTGGAACGAAATCGCCAATAGATAAGACCATTTTACAATTTGGGCCCAAGTTAGTAGCAGAGCCTAAGGTGTAAATTACTGATAGTCCATATCTCGGAAACTATAAGAGATAAAGCCATTTCGCAACCGGCAATGTAATTAGCATGCCGAATATCACTTGGAATGTGAATTGGGACGAAATCGCCAATAGATAAGACCATTTTACAGTTTGGGCCCAAGTTAGAAGCAGAGCCTAAGGTGTAAATTATCGATAGTCCATATCTCGGAAACTATAAGAGATAATGCAATTTGGCAACCGGCAATGTAATTAGCATGCCGAATATTACTTGGAATGTGAATTGGAACGAAATCGCCAATAGATAAGACCATTTTACAATTTGGGCCCAAGTTAGAAGCAGAGCCTAAGGTGTAAATTATTGATAGTCCATATCTCGGAAACTATAAGAGATAATGCAATTTCGCAACCGGCAATGTAATTAGCATGCCGAATATTACTTGGAGTGTGAATTGGAACGAAATCGCCAATAGGTAAGACCATTTTACAATTTGGGCCCAAGTTAGAAGCAGAGCCTAAGGTGTAAATTATCGATAGTCCATATCTCGGAAACTATAAGAGATAATGCAATTTGGCAACCGGCAATGTAATTAGCATGCCGAATATTACTTGGAATGTGAATTGGAACGAAATCGCCAATAGATAAGACCATTTTACAATTTGGGCCCAAGTTAGAAGCAGAGCCTAAGGTGTAAATTATCGATAGTCCATATCTCGGAAACTATAAGAGATAATGCAATTTGGCAACCGGCAATGTAATTAGCATGCCGAATATTACTTGGAATGTGAATTGGAACGAAATCGCCAATAGATAAGACCATTTTACAATTTGGGCCCAAGTTAGAAGCAGAGCCTAAGGTGTAAATTATCGATAGTCCATATCTCGGAAACTATAAGAGATAATGCAATTTGGCAACCGGCAATGTAATTAGCATGCCGAATATTACTTGGAATGTGAATTGCAACGAAATCGCCAATAGATAAGACCACTTTACAATTTGGGCCCAAGTTAGAAGCAGAGCCTAAGGTGTAAATTATCGATAATCCATATCTCGGAAACTATAAGAGATAATGCAATTTGGCAACCGGCAATGTAATTAGCATGCCGAATATTACTTGGAATGTGAATTGGAACGAAATCGCCAATAGATAAGACCATTTTACAATTTGGGCCCAAGTTAGAAGCAGAGCCTAAGGTGTAAATTATCGATAGTCCATATCTCGGAAACTATAAGAGATAATGCAATTTGGCAACCGGCAATGTAATTAGCATGCCGAATATTACTTGGAATGTGAATTGGAACGAAATCGCCAATAGATAAGACCATTTTACAATTTGGGCCCAAGTTAGAAGCAGAGGTTAAGGTGTAAATTATCGATAGTCCATATCTCGGAAACTATAAGAGATAATGCAATTTGGCAACCGGCAATGTAATTAGCATGCCGAATATTACCTGGAATGTGAATTGGAACGAAATCGCCAATAGGTAAGACCATTTTACAATTTGCGCCCAAGTTAGAAGCAGAGCCTAAGGTGTAAATTATCGATAGTCCATATCTCGGAAACTATAAGAGATAATTCAATTTGGCAACCGGCAATGTAATTAGCATGCCGAATATTACTTGGAATGTGAATTGGAACGAAATCGCCAATAGATAAAACCATTTTACAATTTGGGCCCAAGTTAGAAGCAGAGCCTAAGGTGTAAATTATCGATAGTCCATATCTCGGAAACTATAAGAGATAATGCAATTTGGCAACCGGCAATGTAATTAGCATGCCGAATATTACTTGGAATGTGAATTGGAACGAAATCGCCAATAGATAAGACCATTTTACAATTTGGGCCCAAGTTAGAAGCAGAGCCTAAGGTGTAAATTATTGATAGTCCATATCTCGGAAACTATAAGAGATAATGCAATTTCGCAACCGGCAATGTAATTAGCATGCCGAATATTACTTGGAGTGTGAATTGGAACGAAATCGCCAATAGATAAGACCATTTTACAATTTGGGCCCAAGTTAGAAGCAGAGCCTAAGGTGTAAATTATCGATAGTCCATATCTCGGCAACTATAAGAGATAATGCAATTTGGCAACCGGCAATGTAATTAGCATGCCGAATATTACTTGGAATGTGAATTGGAACGAAATCGCCAATAGATAAGACCATTTTACAATTTGGGCCCAAGTTAGAAGCAGAGCCTAAGGTGTAAATTATCGATAGTCCATATCTCGGAAACTATAAGAGATAATTCAATTTGGCAACCGGCAATGTAATTAGCATGCCGAATATAACTTGGAATGTGAATTGGAACGAAATCGCCAATAGATAAGACCATTTTACAATTTGGGCCCAAGTTAGAAGCAGAGCCTAAGGTGTAAATTATCGATAGTCCATATCTCGGAAACTATAAGAGATAATGCAATTTGGCAACCGGCAATGTAATTAGCATGCCGAATATTACTTGGAATGTGAATTGGAACGAAATCGCCAATAGATAAGACCATTTTACAATTTGGGCCCAAGTTAGAAGCAGAGCCTAAGGTGTAAATTATCGATAGTCCATATCTCGGAAACTATAAGAGATAATGCAATTTGGCAACCGGCAATATAATTAGCATGCCGAATATTACTTGGAATGTGAATTGGAACGAAATCGCCAATAGATAAGACCATTTTACAATTTGGGCCCAAGTTAGTAGCAGAGCCTAAGGTGTAAATTACTGATAGTCCATATCTCGGAAACTATAAGAGATAAAGCCATTTCGCAACCGGCAATGTAATTAGCATGCCGAATATCACTTGGAATGTGAATTGGGACGAAATCGCCAATAGATAAGACCATTTTACAGTTTGGGCCCAAGTTAGAAGCAGAGCCTAAGGTGTAAATTATCGATAGTCCATATCTCGGAAACTATAAGAGATAATGCAATTTGGCAACCGGCAATGTAATTAGCATGCCGAATATTACTTGGAATGTGAATTGGAACGAAATCGCCAATAGATAAGACCATTTTACAATTTGGGCCCAAGTTAGAAGCAGAGCCTAAGGTGTAAACTATTGATAGTCCATATCTCGGAAACTATAAGAGATAATGCAATTTCGCAACCGGCAATGTAATTAGCATGCCGAATATTACTTGGAATGTGAATTGGAACGAAATCGCCAATAGATAAGACCATTTTACAATTTGGGCCCAAGTTAGAAGCAGAGCCTAAGGTGTAAATTATCGATAGTCCATATCTCGGAAACTATAAGAGATAATGCAATTTGGCAACCGGCAATGTAATTAGCATGCCGAATATTACTTGGAATGTGAATTGGAACGAAATCGCCAATAGATAAGACCATTTTACAATTTGGGCCCAAGTTAGAAGCAGAGCCTAAGGTGTAAATTATCGATAGTCCATATCTCGGAAACTATAAGAGATAATGCAATTTGGCAACCGGCAAAGTAATTAGCATGCCGGATATTACTTGGAATGTGAATTGGAACGAAATCGCCAATAGATAAGACCATTTTACAATTTGGGCCCAAGTTAGAAGCAGAGCCTAAGGTGTAAATTATCGATAGTCCATATCTCGGAAACTATAAGAGATAATGCAATTTGGCAACCGGCAATGTAATTAGCATGCCGAATATTACTTGGAATGTGAATTGGAACGAAATCGCCAATAGATAAGACCATTTTACAATTTGGGCCCAAGTTAGAAGCAGAGCCTAAGGTGTAAATTATCGATAGTCCATATCTCGGAAACTATAAGAGATAATGCAATTTGGCAACCGGCAATATAATTAGCATGCCGAATATTACTTGGAATGTGAATTGGAACGAAATCGCCAATAGATAAGACCATTTTACAATTTGGGCCCAAGTTAGTAGCAGAGCCTAAGGTGTAAATTATTGATAGTCCATATCTCGGAAACTATAAGAGATAATGCAATTTCGCAACCGGCAATGTAATTAGCATGCCGAATATCACTTGGAATGTGAATTGGGACGAAATCGCCAATAGATAAGACCATTTTACAATTTGGGCCCAAGTTAGAAGCAGAGCCTAAGGTGTAAATTATCGATAGTCCATATCTCGGAAACTAAAAGAGATAATGCAATTTGGCAACCGGCAATGTAATTAGCATGCCGAATATTACTTGGAATGTGAATTGGAACGAAATCGCCAATAGATAAGACCATTTTACAATTTGGGCCCAAGTTAGAAGCAGAGCCTAAGGTGTAAATTATCGATAGTCCATATCTCGGAAACTATAAGAGATAATGCAATTTGGCAACCGGCAATGTAATTAGCATGCCGAATATTACTTGGAATGTGAATTGGAACGAAATCGCCAATAGATAAGACCATTTTACAATTTGGGCCCAAGTTAGAAGCAGAGCCTAAGGTGTAAATTATTGATAGTCCATATCTCGGAAACTATAAGAGATAATGCAATTTCGCAACCGGCAATGTAATTAGCATGCCGAATATTACTTGGAGTGTGAATTGGAACGAAATCGCCAATAGGTAAGACCATTTTACAATTTGGACCCAAGTTAGATGCAGAGCCTAAGGTGTAAATTATCGATAGTCCATATCTCCGAAACTATAAGAGATAATGCAATTTGGCAACCGGCAATTTAATTAGCATGCCCAATATTACTTGGAATGTGAATTGGAACGAAATCGCCAATAGATAAGATCATTTTACAATTTGGGCCCAAGTTAGAAGCAGAGTGTAAGGTGTAAATTATCGATAGTCCATATCTCGGAAACTATAAGAGATAATGCAATTTGGCAACCGGCAATGTAATTAGCATGCCGAATATTACTTGGAATGTGAATTGGAACGAAATCGCCAATAGATAAGACCATTTTACAATTTGGGCCCAAGTTAGAAGCAGAGCCTAAGGTGTAAATTATCGATAGTCCATATCTCGGAAACTATAAGAGATAATTCAATTTGGCAACCGGCAATGTAATTAGCATGCCGAATATTACTTGGAATGTGAATTGGAACGAAATCGCCAATAGATAAAACCATTTTACAATTTGGGCCCAAGTTAGAAGCAGAGCCTAAGGTGTAAATTATCGATAGTCCATATCTCGGAAACTATAAGAGATAATGCAATTTGGCAACCGGCAATGTAATTAGCATGCCGAATATTACTTGGAATTTGAATTGGAACGAAATCGCCAATAGATAAGACCATTTTACAATTTGGGAGCAAGTTAGAAGCAGAGCCTAAGGTGTAAATTATCGATAGTCCATATCTCGGAAACTATAAGAGATAATGCAATTTGGCAACCGGCAATGTAATTAGCATGCCGAATATTACTTGGAATGTGAATTGGAACGAAATCGCCAATAGATAAGACCATTTTACAATTTGCGCCCAAGTTAGAAGCAGAGCCTAAGGTGTAAATTATCGATAGTCCATATCTCGGAAACTATAAGAGATAATTCAATTTGGCAACCGGCAATGTAATTAGCATGCCGAATATTACTTGGAATGTGAATTGGAACGAAATCGCCAATAGATAAAACCATTTTACAATTTGGGCCCAAGTTAGAAGCAGAGCCTAAGGTGTAAATTATCGATAGTCCATATCTCGGAAACTATAAGAGATAATGCAATTTGGCAACCGGCAATGTAATTAGCATGCCGAATATTACTTGGAATGTGAATTGGAACGAAATCGCCAATAGATAAGACCATTTTACAATTTGGAAGCAAGTTAGAAGCAGAGCCTAAGGTGTAAATTATCGATAGTCCATATCTCGGAAACTATAAGAGATAATGCAATTTGGCAACCGGCAATGTAATCAGCATGCCGAATATTACTTGGAATGTGAATTGGAACGAAATCGCCAATAGATAAGACCATTTTACAATTTGGGCCCAAGTTAGAAGCAGAGCCTATGGTGTAAATTATCGATAGTCCATATCTCGGAAACTATAAGAGATAATGCAATTTGGCAACCGGCAATGTAATTAGCATGCCGAATATTACTTGGAATGTGAATTGGAACGAAATCGCCAATAGGTAAGACCATTTTACAATTTGGGCCCAAGTTAGAAGCAGAGCCTAAGGTGTAAATTATCGATAGTCCATATCTCGGAAACTATAAGAGATAATTCAATTTGGCAACCGGCAATGTAATTAGCATGCCGAATATTACTTGGAATGTGAATTGGAACGAAATCGCCAATAGATAAGACCATTTTACAATTTGGGCCCAAGTTAGAAGCAGAGCCTAAGGTGTAAATTATAGATAGTCCATATCTCGGAAACTATAAGAGATAATGCAATTTGGCAACCGGCAATGTAATTAGCATGCCGAATATTACTTGGAATGTGAATTGGAACGAAATCGCCAATGGATAAGACCATTTTACAATTTGGGCCCAAGTTAGAAGCAGAGCCTAAGGTGTAAATTATCGATAGTCCATATCTCGGAAACTATAAGAGATAATGTAATTTGGCAACCAGCAATGTAATTAGCATGCCGAATATTACTTGGAATGTGAATTGGAACGAAATCGCCAATAGATAAGACCATTTTACAATTTGGGCCCAAGTTAGAAGCAGAGCCTAAGGTGTAAATTATTGATAGTCCATATCTCGGAAACTATAAGAGATAATGCAATTTCGCAACCGGCAATGTAATTAGCATGCCGAATATCACTTGGAATGTGAATTGGGACGAAATCGCCAATAGATAAGACCATTTTACAATTTGGGCCCAAGTTAGAAGCAGAGCCTAAGGTGTAAATTATCGATAGTCCATATCTCGGAAACTATAAGAGATAATGCAATTTGGCAACCGGCAATGTAATTAGTATGCCGAATATTACTTGGAATGTGAATTGGAACGAAATCGCCAATAGATAAGACCATTTTACAATTTGGGCCCAAGTTAGAAGCAGAGCCTAAGGTGTAAATTATCGATAGTCCATATCTCGGAAACTATAAGAGATAATGCAATTTGGCAACCGGCAATGTAATTAGCATGCCGAATATTACTTGGAATGTGATTTGGAACGAAATCGCCAATAGATAAGACCATTTTACAATTTGGGCCCAAGTTAGAAGCAGAGCCTAAGGTGTAAATTATCGATAGTCCATATCTCGGAAACTATAAGAGATAATGCAATTTGGCAACCGGCAATGTAATTAGCATGCCGAATATTACTTGGAATGTGAATTGGAACGAAATCGCCAATAGATAAGACCATTTTACAATTTGGGCCCAAGTTAGAAGCAGAGCCTAAGGTGTAAATTATCGATAGTCCATATCTCGGAAACTATAAGAGATAATGCAATTTGGCAACCGGCAATGTAATTAGCATGCCGAATATTACTTGGAATGTGAATTGGAACGAAATCGCCAATAGATAAGACCATTTTACAATTTGGGCCCAAGTTAGAAGCAGAGCCTAAGGTGTAAATTATCGATAGTCCATATCTCGGAAACTATAAGAGATAATGCAATTTGGCAACCGGCAATGTAATTAGCATGCCGAATATTACTTGGAATGTGAATTGGAACGAAATCGCCAATAGGTAAGACCATTTTACAATTTGGGCCCAAGTTAGAAGCAGAGTCTAAGGTGTAAATTATCGATAGTCCATATCTCTGAAACTATAAGAGATAATGCAATTTCGCAACCGGCAATGTAATTAGCATGCCGAATATTACTTGGAATGTGAATTGGGACGAAATCGCCAATAGATAAGGCCATTTTACAATTTGGGCCCAAGTTAGAAGCAGAGCCTAAGGTGTAAATTATCGATAGTCCATATCTCGGAAACTATAAGAGATAATGCAATTTGGCAACCGGCAATGTAATTAGCATGCCGAATATTACTTGGAATGTGTATTGAAACGAAATCGCCAATAGATAAGACCATTTTACAATTTGGGCCCAAGTTAGAAGCAGAGCCTAAGGTTAAAAATAATCGATAGTCCATATCTCGGAAACTATAAGAGATAATGCAATTTGGCAAACGGCAATGTAATTAGCATGCCGAATATTACTTGGAATGTGAATTGGAACGAAATCGACAATAGATAAGACCATTTTACAATTTGGGCCCAAGTTAGAAGCAGAGCCTAAGGTGTAAATTATCGATAGTCCATATCTCGGAAACTATAAGAGATAATGCAATTTGGCAACCGGCAATGTAATTAGCATGCCGAATATTACTTGGAATGTGAATTGGAACGAAATCGCCAATAGATAAGACCATTTTACAGTTTGGGCCCAAGTTAGAAGCAGAGCCTAAGGTTAAAAATAATCGATAGTCCATATCTCGGAAACTATAAGAGATAATGCAATTTGGCAACCGGCAATGTAATTAGCATGCCGAATGTTACTTGGAATGTGAATTGGAACGAAATCGCCAATAGATAAGACCATTTTACAATTTGGGCCCAAGTTAGAAGCAGAGTCTAAGGTGTAAATTATCGATAGTCCATATCTCGGAAACTATAAGAGATAATTCAATTTGGCAACCGGCAATGTAATTAGCATGCCAAATATTACTTGGAATGTGAATTGGAACGAAATCGCCAATAGATAAGACCATTTTACAATTTGGGCCCAAGTTAGAAGCAGAGCCTAAGGTGTAAATTATCGATAGTCCATATCTCGGAAACTATAAGAGATAATGCAATTTGGCAACCGGCAATGTAATTAGCATGCCGAATATTACTTGGAATGTGAATTGGAACGAAATCGCTAATAGATAAGACCATTTTACAATTTGGGCCCAAGTTAGAAGCAGAGCCTAAGGTGTAAATTATCGATAGTCCATATCTCGGAAACTATAAGAGATAATGCAATTTGGCAACCGGCAATGTAATTAGCATGCCGAATATTACTTGGAATGTGAATTGGAACGAAATCGCCAATAGATAAGACCATTTTACAATTTGGGCCCAAGTTAGAAGCAGAGCCTAAGGTGTAAATTATCGATAGTCCATATCTCGGAAACTATAAGAGATAATGCAATTTGGCAACCGGCAATGTAATTAGCATGCCGAATATTACTTGGAATGTGAATTGGAACGAAATCGCCAATAGATAAGACCATTTTACAATTTGGGCCCAAGTTAGAAGCAGAGCCTAAGGTGTAAATTATCGATAGTCCATATCTCGGAAACTATAAGAGATAATGCAATTTGGCAACCGGCAATGTAATTAGCATGCCGAATATTACTTGGAATGTGAATTGGAACGAAATCGCCAATTGGTAAGACCATTTTACAATTTGGGCCCAAGTTAGAAGCAGAGCCTAAGGTGTAAATTATCGATAGTCCATATCTCGGAAACTATAAGAGATAATGCAATTTGGCAACCGGCAATGTAATTAGCATGCCGAATATTACTTGGAATGTGAATTGGAACAAAATCGCCAATAGATAAGACCATTTTACAATTTGGGCAAAAGTTAGAAGCAGAGCCTAAGGTGTAAATTATTGATAGTCCATATCTCGGAAACTATAAGAGATAATGCAATTTCGCAACCGGCAATGTAATTAGCATGCCGAATATTACTTGGAGTGTGAATTGGAACGAAATCGCCAATAGATAAGACCATTTTACAATTTGGGCCCAAGTTAGAAGCAGAGCCTAAGGTGTAAATTATCGATAGTCCATATCTCGGAAACTATAAGAGATAATGCAATTTGGCAACCAGCAATGTAATTAGCATGCCGAATATTACTTGGAATGTGAATTGGAACGAAATCGCCAATAGACAAGACCATTTTACAATTTGGGTCCAAGTTAGAAGCAGAGCCTAAGGTGTAAATTATCGATAGTCCATATCTCGGAAACTATAAGAGATAATGCAATTTGGCAACCGGCAATGTAATTAGCATGCCGAATATTACTTGGAATGTGAATTGGAACGAAATCGCCAATAGATAAGACCATTTTACAATTTGGGCCCAAGTTAGAAGCAGAGCCTAAGGTGTAAATTATCGATAGTCCATATCTCGGAAACTATAAGAGATAATGCAATTTGGCAACCGGCAATGTAATTAGCATGCCGAATATTACTTGGAATGTGAATTGGAACGAAATCGCCAATAGATAAGACCATTTTACAATTTGGGCCCAAGTTAGAAGCAGAGCCTAAGGTGTAAATTATCGATAGTCCATATCTCGGAAACTATAAGAGATAATGCAATTTGGCAACCGGCAATGTAATTAGCATGCCGAATATTACTTGGAATGTGAATTGGAACGAAATCGCCAATAGATAAGACCATTTTACAATTTGGGTCCAAGTTAGAAGCAGAGCCTAAGGTGTAAATTATCGATAGTCCATATCTCGGAAACTATAAGAGATAATGCAATTTCGCAACCGGAAATGTAATTAGCATGCCGAATATTACTTGGAATGTGAATTGGGACGAAATCGCCAATAGATAAGGCCATTTTACAATTTGGGCCCAAGTTAGAAGCAGAGCCTAAGGTGTAAATTATCGATAGTCCATATCTCGGAAACTATAAGAGATAATGCAATTTGGCAACCGGCAATGTAATTAGCATGCCGAATATTACTTGGAATGTGAATTGGAACGAAATCGCCAATAGATAAGACCATTTTACAGTTTGGGCCCAAGTTAGAAGCAGAGACTAAGGTTAAAAATAATCGATAGTCCATATCTCGGAAACTATAAGAGATAATGCAATTTGGCAACCGGCAATGTAATTAGCATGCCGAATGTTACTTGTAATGTGAATTGGAACGAAATCGCCAATAGATAAGACCATTTTACAATTTGGGCCCAAGTTAGAAGCAGAGCCTAAGGTGTAAATTATCGATAGTCCATATCTCAGAAACTATAAGAGATAATGCAATTTGGCAACCGGCAATGTAATTAGCATGCCGAATATTACTTGGAATGTGAATTGGAACGAAATCGCCAATAGATAAGACCATTTTACAGTTTGGGCCCAAGTTGGAAGCAGAGCCTAAGGTTAAAAATAATCGATAGTCCATATCTCGGAAACTATAAGAGATAATGCAATTTGGCAACCGGCAATGTAATTAGCATGCCGAATATTACTTGGAATGTGAATTGGAACGAAATCGCCAATAGATAAGACCATTTTACAGTTTGGGCCCAAGTTAGAAGCAGAGCCTAAGGTGTAAATTATCGATAGTCCATATCTCGGAAACTATAAGAGATAATTCAATTTGGCAACCGGCAATGTAATTAGCATGCCGAATATTACTTGGAATGTGAATTGGAACGAAATCGCCAATAGATAAGACCATTTTACAATTTGGGCCCAAGTTAGAAGCAGAGCCTAAGGTGTAAATTATCGATAGTCCATATCTCGGAAACTATAAGAGATAATGCAATTTGGCAACCGGCAATGTAATTAGCATGCCGAATATTACTTGGAATGTGAATTGGAACGAAATCGCCAATAGATAAGACCATTTTACAATTTGGGCCCAAGTTAGAAGCAGAGCCTAAGGTGTAAATTATTGATAGTCCATATCTCGGAAACTATAAGAGATAATGCAATTTCGCAACCGGCAATGTAATTAGCATGCCGAATATTACTTGGAGTGTGAATTGGAACGAAATCGCCAATAGATAAGACCATTTTACAATTTGGGCCCAAGTTAGAAGCAGAGCCTAAGGTGTAAATTATCGATAGTCCATATCTCGGAAACTATAAGAGATAATGCAATTTGGCAACCGGCAATGTAATTAGCATGCCGAATATTACTTGGAATGTGAATTGGAACGAAATCGCCAATAGATAAGGCCATTTTACAATTTGGGCCCAAGTTAGAAGCAGAGCCTAAGGTGTAAACTATTGATAGTCCATATCTCGGAAACTATAAGAGATAATGCAATTTCGCAACCGGCAATGTAATTAGCATGCCGAATATTACTTGGAATGTGAATTGGAACGAAATCGCCAATAGATAAGACCATTTTACAATTTGGGCCCAAGTTAGAAGCAGAGCCTAAGGTGTAAATTATCGATAGTCCATATCTCGGAAACTATAAGAGATAATGCAATTTGGCAACCGGCAATGTAATTAGCATGCCGAATATTACTTGGAATGTGAATTGGAACGAAATCGCCAATAGATAAGACCATTTTACAATTTGGGCCCAAGTTAGAAGCAGAGCCTAAGGTGTAAATTATCGATAGTCCATATCTCGGAAACTATAAGAGATAATGCAATTTGGCAACCGGCAAAGTAATTAGCATGCCGGATATTACTTGGAATGTGAATTGGAACGAAATCGCCAATAGATAAGACCATTTTACAATTTGGGCCCAAGTTAGTAGCAGAGCCTAAGGTGTAAATTATTGATAGTCCATATCTCGGAAACTATAAGAGATAATGCAATTTCGCAACCGGCAATGTAATTAGCATGCCGAATATCACTTGGAATGTGAATTGGGACGAAATCGCCAATAGATAAGACCATTTTACAATTTGGGCCCAAGTTAGAAGCAGAGCCTAAGGTGTAAATTATCGATAGTCCATATCTCGGAAACTATAAGAGATAATGCAATTTGGCAACCGGCAAAGTAATTAGCATGCCGGATATTACTTGGAATGTGAATTGGAACGAAATCGCCAATAGATAAGACCATTTTACAATTTGGGCCCAAGTTAGTAGCAGAGCCTAAGGTGTAAATTATTGATAGTCCATATCTCGGAAACTATAAGAGATAATGCAATTTCGCAACCGGCAATGTAATTAGCATGCCGAATATCACTTGGAATGTGAATTGGGACGAAATCGCCAATAGATAAGACCATTTTACAATTTGGGCCCAAGTTAGAAGCAGAGCCTAAGGTGTAAATTATCGATAGTCCATATCTCGGAAACTAAAAGAGATAATGCAATTTGGCAACCGGCAATGTAATTAGCATGCCGAATATTACTTGGAATGTGAATTGGAACGAAATCGCCAATAGATAAGACCATTTTACAATTTGGGCCCAAGTTAGAAGCAGAGCCTAAGGTGTAAATTATCGATAGTCCATATCTCGGAAACTATAAGAGATAATGCAATTTGGCAACCGGCAATGTAATTAGCATGCCGAATATTACTTGGAATGTGAATTGGAACGAAATCGCCAATAGATAAGACCATTTTACAATTTGGGCCCAAGTTAGAAGCAGAGCCTAAGGTGTAAATTATTGATAGTCCATATCTCGGAAACTATAAGAGATAATGCAATTTCGCAACCGGCAATGTAATTAGCATGCCGAATATTACTTGGAGTGTGAATTGGAACGAAATCGCCAATAGGTAAGACCATTTTACAATTTGGACCCAAGTTAGATGCAGAGCCTAAGGTGTAAATTATCGATAGTCCATATCTCCGAAACTATAAGAGATAATGCAATTTGGCAACCGGCAATTTAATTAGCATGCCCAATATTACTTGGAATGTGAATTGGAACGAAATCGCCAATAGATAAGATCATTTTACAATTTGGGCCCAAGTTAGAAGCAGAGTATAAGGTGTAAATTATCGATAGTCCATATCTCGGAAACTATAAGAGATAATGCAATTTGGCAACCGGCAATGTAATTAGCATGCCGAATATTACTTGGAATGTGAATTGGAACGAAATCGCCAATAGATAAGACCATTTTACAATTTGGGCCCAAGTTAGAAGCAGAGCCTAAGGTGTAAATTATCGATAGTCCATATCTCGGAAACTATAAGAGATAATTCAATTTGGCAACCGGCAATGTAATTAGCATGCCGAATATTACTTGGAATGTGAATTGGAACGAAATCGCCAATAGATAAAACCATTTTACAATTTGGGCCCAAGTTAGAAGCAGAGCCTAAGGTGTAAATTATCGATAGTCCATATCTCGGAAACTATAAGAGATAATGCAATTTGGCAACCGGCAATGTAATTAGCATGCCGAATATTACTTGGAATTTGAATTGGAACGAAATCGCCAATAGATAAGACCATTTTACAATTTGGGAGCAAGTTAGAAGCAGAGCCTAAGGTGTAAATTATCGATAGTCCATATCTCGGAAACTATAAGAGATAATGCAATTTGGCAACCGGCAATGTAATTAGCATGCCGAATATTACTTGGAATGTGAATTGGAACGAAATCGCCAATAGATAAGACCATTTTACAATTTGCGCCCAAGTTAGAAGCAGAGCCTAAGGTGTAAATTATCGATAGTCCATATCTCGGAAACTATAAGAGATAATTCAATTTGGCAACCGGCAATGTAATTAGCATGCCGAATATTACTTGGAATGTGAATTGGAACGAAATCGCCAATAGATAAAACCATTTTACAATTTGGGCCCAAGTTAGAAGCAGAGCCTAAGGTGTAAATTATCGATAGTCCATATCTCGGAAACTATAAGAGATAATGCAATTTGGCAACCGGCAATGTAATTAGCATGCCGAATATTACTTGGAATGTGAATTGGAACGAAATCGCCAATAGATAAGACCATTTTACAATTTGGAAGCAAGTTAGAAGCAGAGCCTAAGGTGTAAATTATCGATAGTCCATATCTCGGAAACTATAAGAGATAATGCAATTTGGCAACCGGCAATGTAATCAGCATGCCGAATATTACTTGGAATGTGAATTGGAACGAAATCGCCAATAGATAAGACCATTTTACAATTTGGGCCCAAGTTAGAAGCAGAGCCTATGGTGTAAATTATCGATAGTCCATATCTCGGAAACTATAAGAGATAATGCAATTTGGCAACCGGCAATGTAATTAGCATGCCGAATATTACTTGGAATGTGAATTGGAACGAAATCGCCAATAGGTAAGACCATTTTACAATTTGGGCCCAAGTTAGAAGCAGAGCCTAAGGTGTAAATTATCGATAGTCCATATCTCGGAAACTATAAGAGATAATTCAATTTGGCAACCGGCAATGTAATTAGCATGCCGAATATTACTTGGAATGTGAATTGGAACGAAATCGCCAATAGATAAGACCATTTTACAATTTGGGCCCAAGTTAGAAGCAGAGCCTAAGGTGTAAATTATAGATAGTCCATATCTCGGAAACTATAAGAGATAATGCAATTTGGCAACCGGCAATGTAATTAGCATGCCGAATATTACTTGGAATGTGAATTGGAACGAAATCGCCAATGGATAAGACCATTTTACAATTTGGGCCCAAGTTAGAAGCAGAGCCTAAGGTGTAAATTATCGATAGTCCATATCTCGGAAACTATAAGAGATAATGTAATTTGGCAACCGGCAATGTAATTAGCATGCCGAATATTACTTGGAATGTGAATTGGAACGAAATCGCCAATAGATAAGACCATTTTACAATTTGGGCCCAAGTTAGAAGCAGAGCCTAAGGTGTAAATTATTGATAGTCCATATCTCGGAAACTATAAGAGATAATGCAATTTCGCAACCGGCAATGTAATTAGCATGCCGAATATCACTTGGAATGTGAATTGGGACGAAATCGCCAATAGATAAGACCATTTTACAATTTGGGCCCAAGTTAGAAGCAGAGCCTAAGGTGTAAATTATCGATAGTCCATATCTCGGAAACTATAAGAGATAATGCAATTTGGCAACCGGCAATGTAATTAGTATGCCGAATATTACTTGGAATGTGAATTGGAACGAAATCGCCAATAGATAAGACCATTTTACAATTTGGGCCCAAGTTAGAAGCAGAGCCTAAGGTGTAAATTATCGATAGTCCATATCTCGGAAACTATAAGAGATAATGCAATTTGGCAACCGGCAATGTAATTAGCATGCCGAATATTACTTGGAATGTGATTTGGAACGAAATCGCCAATAGATAAGACCATTTTACAATTTGGGCCCAAGTTAGAAGCAGAGCCTAAGGTGTAAATTATCGATAGTCCATATCTCGGAAACTATAAGAGATAATGCAATTTGGCAACCGGCAATGTAATTAGCATGCCGAATATTACTTGGAATGTGAATTGGAACGAAATCGCCAATAGATAAGACCATTTTACAATTTGGGCCCAAGTTAGAAGCAGAGCCTAAGGTGTAAATTATCGATAGTCCATATCTCGGAAACTATAAGAGATAATGCAATTTGGCAACCGGCAATGTAATTAGCATGCCGAATATTACTTGGAATGTGAATTGGAACGAAATCGCCAATAGATAAGACCATTTTACAATTTGGGCCCAAGTTAGAAGCAGAGCCTAAGGTGTAAATTATCGATAGTCCATATCTCGGAAACTATAAGAGATAATGCAATTTGGCAACCGGCAATGTAATTAGCATGCCGAATATTACTTGGAATGTGAATTGGAACGAAATCGCCAATAGGTAAGACCATTTTACAATTTGGGCCCAAGTTAGAAGCAGAGTCTAAGGTGTAAATTATCGATAGTCCATATCTCTGAAACTATAAGAGATAATGCAATTTCGCAACCGGCAATGTAATTAGCATGCCGAATATTACTTGGAATGTGAATTGGGACGAAATCGCCAATAGATAAGGCCATTTTACAATTTGGGCCCAAGTTAGAAGCAGAGCCTAAGGTGTAAATTATCGATAGTCCATATCTCGGAAACTATAAGAGATAATGCAATTTGGCAACCGGCAATGTAATTAGCATGCCGAATATTACTTGGAATGTGTATTGAAACGAAATCGCCAATAGATAAGACCATTTTACAATTTGGGCCCAAGTTAGAAGCAGAGCCTAAGGTTAAAAATAATCGATAGTCCATATCTCGGAAACTATAAGAGATAATGCAATTTGGCAAACGGCAATGTAATTAGCATGCCGAATATTACTTGGAATGTGAATTGGAACGAAATCGACAATAGATAAGACCATTTTACAATTTGGGCCCAAGTTAGAAGCAGAGCCTAAGGTGTAAATTATCGATAGTCCATATCTCGGAAACTATAAGAGATAATGCAATTTGGCAACCGGCAATGTAATTAGCATGCCGAATATTACTTGGAATGTGAATTGGAACGAAATCGCCAATAGATAAGACCATTTTACAGTTTGGGCCCAAGTTAGAAGCAGAGCCTAAGGTTAAAAATAATCGATAGTCCATATCTCGGAAACTATAAGAGATAATGCAATTTGGCAACCGGCAATGTAATTAGCATGCCGAATGTTACTTGGAATGTGAATTGGAACGAAATCGCCAATAGATAAGACCATTTTACAATTTGGGCCCAAGTTAGAAGCAGAGCCTAAGGTGTAAATTATCGATAGTCCATATCTCGGAAACTATAAGAGATAATTCAATTTGGCAACCGGCAATGTAATTAGCATGCCAAATATTACTTGGAATGTGAATTGGAACGAAATCGCCAATAGATAAGACCATTTTACAATTTGGGCCCAAGTTAGAAGCAGAGCCTAAGGTGTAAATTATCGATAGTCCATATCTCGGAAACTATAAGAGATAATGCAATTTGGCAACCGGCAATGTAATTAGCATGCCGAATATTACTTGGAATGTGAATTGGAACGAAATCGCCAATAGATAAGACCATTTTACAATTTGGGCCCAAGTTAGAAGCAGAGCCTAAGGTGTAAATTATCGATAGTCCATATCTCGGAAACTATAAGAGATAATGCAATTTGGCAACCGGCAATGTAATTAGCATGCCGAATATTACTTGGAATGTGAATTGGAACGAAATCGCCAATAGATAAGACCATTTTACAATTTGGGCCCAAGTTAGAAGCAGAGCCTAAGGTGTAAATTATCGATAGTCCATATCTCGGAAACTATAAGAGATAATGCAATTTGGCAACCGGCAATGTAATTAGCATGCCGAATATTACTTGGAATGTGAATTGCAACGAAATCGCCAATAGATAAGACCACTTTACAATTTGGGCCCAAGTTAGAAGCAGAGCCTAAGGTGTAAATTATCGATAATCCATATCTCGGAAACTATAAGAGATAATGCAATTTGGCAACCGGCAATGTAATTAGCATGCCGAATATTACTTGGAATGTGAATTGGAACGAAATCGCCAATAGATAAGACCATTTTACAATTTGGGCCCAAGTTAGAAGCAGAGCCTAAGGTGTAAATTATCGATAGTCCATATCTCGGAAACTATAAGAGATAATGCAATTTGGCAACCGGCAATGTAATTAGCATGCCGAATATTACTTGGAATGTGAATTGGAACGAAATCGCCAATAGATAAGACCATTTTACAATTTGGGCCCAAGTTAGAAGCAGAGGTTAAGGTGTAAATTATCGATAGTCCATATCTCGGAAACTATAAGAGATAATGCAATTTGGCAACCGGCAATGTAATTAGCATGCCGAATATTACCTGGAATGTGAATTGGAACGAAATCGCCAATAGGTAAGACCATTTTACAATTTGCGCCCAAGTTAGAAGCAGAGCCTAAGGTGTAAATTATCGATAGTCCATATCTCGGAAACTATAAGAGATAATTCAATTTGGCAACCGGCAATGTAATTAGCATGCCGAATATTACTTGGAATGTGAATTGGAACGAAATCGCCAATAGATAAAACCATTTTACAATTTGGGCCCAAGTTAGAAGCAGAGCCTAAGGTGTAAATTATCGATAGTCCATATCTCGGAAACTATAAGAGATAATGCAATTTGGCAACCGGCAATGTAATTAGCATGCCGAATATTACTTGGAATGTGAATTGGAACGAAATCGCCAATAGATAAGACCATTTTACAATTTGGGCCCAAGTTAGAAGCAGAGCCTAAGGTGTAAATTATTGATAGTCCATATCTCGGAAACTATAAGAGATAATGCAATTTCGCAACCGGCAATGTAATTAGCATGCCGAATATTACTTGGAGTGTGAATTGGAACGAAATCGCCAATAGATAAGACCATTTTACAATTTGGGCCCAAGTTAGAAGCAGAGCCTAAGGTGTAAATTATCGATAGTCCATATCTCGGCAACTATAAGAGATAATGCAATTTGGCAACCGGCAATGTAATTAGCATGCCGAATATTACTTGGAATGTGAATTGGAACGAAATCGCCAATAGATAAGACCATTTTACAATTTGGGCCCAAGTTAGAAGCAGAGCCTAAGGTGTAAATTATCGATAGTCCATATCTCGGAAACTATAAGAGATAATTCAATTTGGCAACCGGCAATGTAATTAGCATGCCGAATATAACTTGGAATGTGAATTGGAACGAAATCGCCAATAGATAAGACCATTTTACAATTTGGGCCCAAGTTAGAAGCAGAGCCTAAGGTGTAAATTATCGATAGTCCATATCTCGGAAACTATAAGAGATAATGCAATTTGGCAACCGGCAATGTAATTAGCATGCCGAATATTACTTGGAATGTGAATTGGAACGAAATCGCCAATAGATAAGACCATTTTACAATTTGGGCCCAAGTTAGAAGCAGAGCCTAAGGTGTAAATTATCGATAGTCCATATCTCGGAAACTATAAGAGATAATGCAATTTGGCAACCGGCAATATAATTAGCATGCCGAATATTACTTGGAATGTGAATTGGAACGAAATCGCCAATAGATAAGACCATTTTACAATTTGGGCCCAAGTTAGTAGCAGAGCCTAAGGTGTAAATTACTGATAGTCCATATCTCGGAAACTATAAGAGATAAAGCCATTTCGCAACCGGCAATGTAATTAGCATGCCGAATATCACTTGGAATGTGAATTGGGACGAAATCGCCAATAGATAAGACCATTTTACAGTTTGGGCCCAAGTTAGAAGCAGAGCCTAAGGTGTAAATTATCGATAGTCCATATCTCGGAAACTATAAGAGATAATGCAATTTGGCAACCGGCAATGTAATTAGCATGCCGAATATTACTTGGAATGTGAATTGGAACGAAATCGCCAATAGATAAGACCATTTTACAATTTGGGCCCAAGTTAGAAGCAGAGCCTAAGGTGTAAACTATTGATAGTCCATATCTCGGAAACTATAAGAGATAATGCAATTTCGCAACCGGCAATGTAATTAGCATGCCGAATATTACTTGGAATGTGAATTGGAACGAAATCGCCAATAGATAAGACCATTTTACAATTTGGGCCCAAGTTAGAAGCAGAGCCTAAGGTGTAAATTATCGATAGTCCATATCTCGGAAACTATAAGAGATAATGCAATTTGGCAACCGGCAATGTAATTAGCATGCCGAATATTACTTGGAATGTGAATTGGAACGAAATCGCCAATAGATAAGACCATTTTACAATTTGGGCCCAAGTTAGAAGCAGAGCCTAAGGTGTAAATTATCGATAGTCCATATCTCGGAAACTATAAGAGATAATGCAATTTGGCAACCGGCAAAGTAATTAGCATGCCGGATATTACTTGGAATGTGAATTGGAACGAAATCGCCAATAGATAAGACCATTTTACAATTTGGGCCCAAGTTAGAAGCAGAGCCTAAGGTGTAAATTATCGATAGTCCATATCTCGGAAACTATAAGAGATAATGCAATTTGGCAACCGGCAATGTAATTAGCATGCCGAATATTACTTGGAATGTGAATTGGAACGAAATCGCCAATAGATAAGACCATTTTACAATTTGGGCCCAAGTTAGAAGCAGAGCCTAAGGTGTAAATTATCGATAGTCCATATCTCGGAAACTATAAGAGATAATGCAATTTGGCAACCGGCAATATAATTAGCATGCCGAATATTACTTGGAATGTGAATTGGAACGAAATCGCCAATAGATAAGACCATTTTACAATTTGGGCCCAAGTTAGTAGCAGAGCCTAAGGTGTAAATTATTGATAGTCCATATCTCGGAAACTATAAGAGATAATGCAATTTCGCAACCGGCAATGTAATTAGCATGCCGAATATCACTTGGAATGTGAATTGGGACGAAATCGCCAATAGATAAGACCATTTTACAATTTGGGCCCAAGTTAGAAGCAGAGCCTAAGGTGTAAATTATCGATAGTCCATATCTCGGAAACTAAAAGAGATAATGCAATTTGGCAACCGGCAATGTAATTAGCATGCCGAATATTACTTGGAATGTGAATTGGAACGAAATCGCCAATAGATAAGACCATTTTACAATTTGGGCCCAAGTTAGAAGCAGAGCCTAAGGTGTAAATTATCGATAGTCCATATCTCGGAAACTATAAGAGATAATGCAATTTGGCAACCGGCAATGTAATTAGCATGCCGAATATTACTTGGAATGTGAATTGGAACGAAATCGCCAATAGATAAGACCATTTTACAATTTGGGCCCAAGTTAGAAGCAGAGCCTAAGGTGTAAATTATCGATAGTCCATATCTCGGAAACTATAAGAGATAATTCAATTTGGCAACCGGCAATGTAATTAGCATGCCGAATATTACTTGGAATGTGAATTGGAACGAAATCGCCAATAGATAAAACCATTTTACAATTTGGGCCCAAGTTAGAAGCAGAGCCTAAGGTGTAAATTATCGATAGTCCATATCTCGGAAACTATAAGAGATAATGCAATTTGGCAACCGGCAATGTAATTAGCATGCCGAATATTACTTGGAATTTGAATTGGAACGAAATCGCCAATAGATAAGACCATTTTACAATTTGGGAGCAAGTTAGAAGCAGAGCCTAAGGTGTAAATTATCGATAGTCCATATCTCGGAAACTATAAGAGATAATGCAATTTGGCAACCGGCAATGTAATTAGCATGCCGAATATTACTTGGAATGTGAATTGGAACGAAATCGCCAATAGATAAGACCATTTTACAATTTGCGCCCAAGTTAGAAGCAGAGCCTAAGGTGTAAATTATCGATAGTCCATATCTCGGAAACTATAAGAGATAATTCAATTTGGCAACCGGCAATGTAATTAGCATGCCGAATATTACTTGGAATGTGAATTGGAACGAAATCGCCAATAGATAAAACCATTTTACAATTTGGGCCCAAGTTAGAAGCAGAGCCTAAGGTGTAAATTATCGATAGTCCATATCTCGGAAACTATAAGAGATAATGCAATTTGGCAACCGGCAATGTAATTAGCATGCCGAATATTACTTGGAATGTGAATTGGAACGAAATCGCCAATAGATAAGACCATTTTACAATTTGGAAGCAAGTTAGAAGCAGAGCCTAAGGTGTAAATTATCGATAGTCCATATCTCGGAAACTATAAGAGATAATGCAATTTGGCAACCGGCAATGTAATCAGCATGCCGAATATTACTTGGAATGTGAATTGGAACGAAATCGCCAATAGATAAGACCATTTTACAATTTGGGCCCAAGTTAGAAGCAGAGCCTATGGTGTAAATTATCGATAGTCCATATCTCGGAAACTATAAGAGATAATGCAATTTGGCAACCGGCAATGTAATTAGCATGCCGAATATTACTTGGAATGTGAATTGGAACGAAATCGCCAATAGGTAAGACCATTTTACAATTTGGGCCCAAGTTAGAAGCAGAGCCTAAGGTGTAAATTATCGATAGTCCATATCTCGGAAACTATAAGAGATAATTCAATTTGGCAACCGGCAATGTAATTAGCATGCCGAATATTACTTGGAATGTGAATTGGAACGAAATCGCCAATAGATAAGACCATTTTACAATTTGGGCCCAAGTTAGAAGCAGAGCCTAAGGTGTAAATTATAGATAGTCCATATCTCGGAAACTATAAGAGATAATGCAATTTGGCAACCGGCAATGTAATTAGCATGCCGAATATTACTTGGAATGTGAATTGGAACGAAATCGCCAATGGATAAGACCATTTTACAATTTGGGCCCAAGTTAGAAGCAGAGCCTAAGGTGTAAATTATCGATAGTCCATATCTCGGAAACTATAAGAGATAATGTAATTTGGCAACCAGCAATGTAATTAGCATGCCGAATATTACTTGGAATGTGAATTGGAACGAAATCGCCAATAGATAAGACCATTTTACAATTTGGGCCCAAGTTAGAAGCAGAGCCTAAGGTGTAAATTATTGATAGTCCATATCTCGGAAACTATAAGAGATAATGCAATTTCGCAACCGGCAATGTAATTAGCATGCCGAATATCACTTGGAATGTGAATTGGGACGAAATCGCCAATAGATAAGACCATTTTACAATTTGGGCCCAAGTTAGAAGCAGAGCCTAAGGTGTAAATTATCGATAGTCCATATCTCGGAAACTATAAGAGATAATGCAATTTGGCAACCGGCAATGTAATTAGTATGCCGAATATTACTTGGAATGTGAATTGGAACGAAATCGCCAATAGATAAGACCATTTTACAATTTGGGCCCAAGTTAGAAGCAGAGCCTAAGGTGTAAATTATCGATAGTCCATATCTCGGAAACTATAAGAGATAATGCAATTTGGCAACCGGCAATGTAATTAGCATGCCGAATATTACTTGGAATGTGATTTGGAACGAAATCGCCAATAGATAAGACCATTTTACAATTTGGGCCCAAGTTAGAAGCAGAGCCTAAGGTGTAAATTATCGATAGTCCATATCTCGGAAACTATAAGAGATAATGCAATTTGGCAACCGGCAATGTAATTAGCATGCCGAATATTACTTGGAATGTGAATTGGAACGAAATCGCCAATAGATAAGACCATTTTACAATTTGGGCCCAAGTTAGAAGCAGAGCCTAAGGTGTAAATTATCGATAGTCCATATCTCGGAAACTATAAGAGATAATGCAATTTGGCAACCGGCAATGTAATTAGCATGCCGAATATTACTTGGAATGTGAATTGGAACGAAATCGCCAATAGATAAGACCATTTTACAATTTGGGCCCAAGTTAGAAGCAGAGCCTAAGGTGTAAATTATCGATAGTCCATATCTCGGAAACTATAAGAGATAATGCAATTTGGCAACCGGCAATGTAATTAGCATGCCGAATATTACTTGGAATGTGAATTGGAACGAAATCGCCAATAGGTAAGACCATTTTACAATTTGGGCCCAAGTTAGAAGCAGAGTCTAAGGTGTAAATTATCGATAGTCCATATCTCTGAAACTATAAGAGATAATGCAATTTCGCAACCGGCAATGTAATTAGCATGCCGAATATTACTTGGAATGTGAATTGGGACGAAATCGCCAATAGATAAGGCCATTTTACAATTTGGGCCCAAGTTAGAAGCAGAGCCTAAGGTGTAAATTATCGATAGTCCATATCTCGGAAACTATAAGAGATAATGCAATTTGGCAACCGGCAATGTAATTAGCATGCCGAATATTACTTGGAATGTGTATTGAAACGAAATCGCCAATAGATAAGACCATTTTACAATTTGGGCCCAAGTTAGAAGCAGAGCCTAAGGTTAAAAATAATCGATAGTCCATATCTCGGAAACTATAAGAGATAATGCAATTTGGCAAACGGCAATGTAATTAGCATGCCGAATATTACTTGGAATGTGAATTGGAACGAAATCGACAATAGATAAGACCATTTTACAATTTGGGCCCAAGTTAGAAGCAGAGCCTAAGGTGTAAATTATCGATAGTCCATATCTCGGAAACTATAAGAGATAATGCAATTTGGCAACCGGCAATGTAATTAGCATGCCGAATATTACTTGGAATGTGAATTGGAACGAAATCGCCAATAGATAAGACCATTTTACAGTTTGGGCCCAAGTTAGAAGCAGAGCCTAAGGTTAAAAATAATCGATAGTCCATATCTCGGAAACTATAAGAGATAATGCAATTTGGCAACCGGCAATGTAATTAGCATGCCGAATGTTACTTGGAATGTGAATTGGAACGAAATCGCCAATAGATAAGACCATTTTACAATTTGGGCCCAAGTTAGAAGCAGAGTCTAAGGTGTAAATTATCGATAGTCCATATCTCGGAAACTATAAGAGATAATTCAATTTGGCAACCGGCAATGTAATTAGCATGCCAAATATTACTTGGAATGTGAATTGGAACGAAATCGCCAATAGATAAGACCATTTTACAATTTGGGCCCAAGTTAGAAGCAGAGCCTAAGGTGTAAATTATCGATAGTCCATATCTCGGAAACTATAAGAGATAATGCAATTTGGCAACCGGCAATGTAATTAGCATGCCGAATATTACTTGGAATGTGAATTGGAACGAAATCGCTAATAGATAAGACCATTTTACAATTTGGGCCCAAGTTAGAAGCAGAGCCTAAGGTGTAAATTATCGATAGTCCATATCTCGGAAACTATAAGAGATAATGCAATTTGGCAACCGGCAATGTAATTAGCATGCCGAATATTACTTGGAATGTGAATTGGAACGAAATCGCCAATAGATAAGACCATTTTACAATTTGGGCCCAAGTTAGAAGCAGAGCCTAAGGTGTAAATTATCGATAGTCCATATCTCGGAAACTATAAGAGATAATGCAATTTGGCAACCGGCAATGTAATTAGCATGCCGAATATTACTTGGAATGTGAATTGGAACGAAATCGCCAATAGATAAGACCATTTTACAATTTGGGCCCAAGTTAGAAGCAGAGCCTAAGGTGTAAATTATCGATAGTCCATATCTCGGAAACTATAAGAGATAATGCAATTTGGCAACCGGCAATGTAATTAGCATGCCGAATATTACTTGGAATGTGAATTGGAACGAAATCGCCAATTGGTAAGACCATTTTACAATTTGGGCCCAAGTTAGAAGCAGAGCCTAAGGTGTAAATTATCGATAGTCCATATCTCGGAAACTATAAGAGATAATGCAATTTGGCAACCGGCAATGTAATTAGCATGCCGAATATTACTTGGAATGTGAATTGGAACAAAATCGCCAATAGATAAGACCATTTTACAATTTGGGCAAAAGTTAGAAGCAGAGCCTAAGGTGTAAATTATTGATAGTCCATATCTCGGAAACTATAAGAGATAATGCAATTTCGCAACCGGCAATGTAATTAGCATGCCGAATATTACTTGGAGTGTGAATTGGAACGAAATCGCCAATAGATAAGACCATTTTACAATTTGGGCCCAAGTTAGAAGCAGAGCCTAAGGTGTAAATTATCGATAGTCCATATCTCGGAAACTATAAGAGATAATGCAATTTGGCAACCAGCAATGTAATTAGCATGCCGAATATTACTTGGAATGTGAATTGGAACGAAATCGCCAATAGACAAGACCATTTTACAATTTGGGTCCAAGTTAGAAGCAGAGCCTAAGGTGTAAATTATCGATAGTCCATATCTCGGAAACTATAAGAGATAATGCAATTTGGCAACCGGCAATGTAATTAGCATGCCGAATATTACTTGGAATGTGAATTGGAACGAAATCGCCAATAGATAAGACCATTTTACAATTTGGGCCCAAGTTAGAAGCAGAGCCTAAGGTGTAAATTATCGATAGTCCATATCTCGGAAACTATAAGAGATAATGCAATTTGGCAACCGGCAATGTAATTAGCATGCCGAATATTACTTGGAATGTGAATTGGAACGAAATCGCCAATAGATAAGACCATTTTACAATTTGGGCCCAAGTTAGAAGCAGAGCCTAAGGTGTAAATTATCGATAGTCCATATCTCGGAAACTATAAGAGATAATGCAATTTGGCAACCGGCAATGTAATTAGCATGCCGAATATTACTTGGAATGTGAATTGGAACGAAATCGCCAATAGATAAGACCATTTTACAATTTGGGTCCAAGTTAGAAGCAGAGCCTAAGGTGTAAATTATCGATAGTCCATATCTCGGAAACTATAAGAGATAATGCAATTTCGCAACCGGAAATGTAATTAGCATGCCGAATATTACTTGGAATGTGAATTGGGACGAAATCGCCAATAGATAAGGCCATTTTACAATTTGGGCCCAAGTTAGAAGCAGAGCCTAAGGTGTAAATTATCGATAGTCCATATCTCGGAAACTATAAGAGATAATGCAATTTGGCAACCGGCAATGTAATTAGCATGCCGAATATTACTTGGAATGTGAATTGGAACGAAATCGCCAATAGATAAGACCATTTTACAGTTTGGGCCCAAGTTAGAAGCAGAGACTAAGGTTAAAAATAATCGATAGTCCATATCTCGGAAACTATAAGAGATAATGCAATTTGGCAACCGGCAATGTAATTAGCATGCCGAATGTTACTTGTAATGTGAATTGGAACGAAATCGCCAATAGATAAGACCATTTTACAATTTGGGCCCAAGTTAGAAGCAGAGCCTAAGGTGTAAATTATCGATAGTCCATATCTCAGAAACTATAAGAGATAATGCAATTTGGCAACCGGCAATGTAATTAGCATGCCGAATATTACTTGGAATGTGAATTGGAACGAAATCGCCAATAGATAAGACCATTTTACAGTTTGGGCCCAAGTTGGAAGCAGAGCCTAAGGTTAAAAATAATCGATAGTCCATATCTCGGAAACTATAAGAGATAATGCAATTTGGCAACCGGCAATGTAATTAGCATGCCGAATATTACTTGGAATGTGAATTGGAACGAAATCGCCAATAGATAAGACCATTTTACAGTTTGGGCCCAAGTTAGAAGCAGAGCCTAAGGTGTAAATTATCGATAGTCCATATCTCGGAAACTATAAGAGATAATTCAATTTGGCAACCGGCAATGTAATTAGCATGCCGAATATTACTTGGAATGTGAATTGGAACGAAATCGCCAATAGATAAGACCATTTTACAATTTGGGCCCAAGTTAGAAGCAGAGCCTAAGGTGTAAATTATCGATAGTCCATATCTCGGAAACTATAAGAGATAATGCAATTTGGCAACCGGCAATGTAATTAGCATGCCGAATATTACTTGGAATGTGAATTGGAACGAAATCGCCAATAGATAAGACCATTTTACAATTTGGGCCCAAGTTAGAAGCAGAGCCTAAGGTGTAAATTATTGATAGTCCATATCTCGGAAACTATAAGAGATAATGCAATTTCGCAACCGGCAATGTAATTAGCATGCCGAATATTACTTGGAGTGTGAATTGGAACGAAATCGCCAATAGATAAGACCATTTTACAATTTGGGCCCAAGTTAGAAGCAGAGCCTAAGGTGTAAATTATCGATAGTCCATATCTCGGAAACTATAAGAGATAATGCAATTTGGCAACCGGCAATGTAATTAGCATGCCGAATATTACTTGGAATGTGAATTGGAACGAAATCGCCAATAGATAAGGCCATTTTACAATTTGGGCCCAAGTTAGAAGCAGAGCCTAAGGTGTAAACTATTGATAGTCCATATCTCGGAAACTATAAGAGATAATGCAATTTCGCAACCGGCAATGTAATTAGCATGCCGAATATTACTTGGAATGTGAATTGGAACGAAATCGCCAATAGATAAGACCATTTTACAATTTGGGCCCAAGTTAGAAGCAGAGCCTAAGGTGTAAATTATCGATAGTCCATATCTCGGAAACTATAAGAGATAATGCAATTTGGCAACCGGCAATGTAATTAGCATGCCGAATATTACTTGGAATGTGAATTGGAACGAAATCGCCAATAGATAAGACCATTTTACAATTTGGGCCCAAGTTAGAAGCAGAGCCTAAGGTGTAAATTATCGATAGTCCATATCTCGGAAACTATAAGAGATAATGCAATTTGGCAACCGGCAAAGTAATTAGCATGCCGGATATTACTTGGAATGTGAATTGGAACGAAATCGCCAATAGATAAGACCATTTTACAATTTGGGCCCAAGTTAGAAGCAGAGCCTAAGGTGTAAATTATCGATAGTCCATATCTCGGAAACTATAAGAGATAATGCAATTTGGCAACCGGCAATGTAATTAGCATGCCGAATATTACTTGGAATGTGAATTGGAACGAAATCGCCAATAGATAAGACCATTTTACAATTTGGGCCCAAGTTAGAAGCAGAGCCTAAGGTGTAAATTATCGATAGTCCATATCTCGGAAACTATAAGAGATAATGCAATTTGGCAACCGGCAATATAATTAGCATGCCGAATATTACTTGGAATGTGAATTGGAACGAAATCGCCAATAGATAAGACCATTTTACAATTTGGGCCCAAGTTAGTAGCAGAGCCTAAGGTGTAAATTATTGATAGTCCATATCTCGGAAACTATAAGAGATAATGCAATTTCGCAACCGGCAATGTAATTAGCATGCCGAATATCACTTGGAATGTGAATTGGGACGAAATCGCCAATAGATAAGACCATTTTACAATTTGGGCCCAAGTTAGAAGCAGAGCCTAAGGTGTAAATTATCGATAGTCCATATCTCGGAAACTAAAAGAGATAATGCAATTTGGCAACCGGCAATGTAATTAGCATGCCGAATATTACTTGGAATGTGAATTGGAACGAAATCGCCAATAGATAAGACCATTTTACAATTTGGGCCCAAGTTAGAAGCAGAGCCTAAGGTGTAAATTATCGATAGTCCATATCTCGGAAACTATAAGAGATAATGCAATTTGGCAACCGGCAATGTAATTAGCATGCCGAATATTACTTGGAATGTGAATTGGAACGAAATCGCCAATAGATAAGACCATTTTACAATTTGGGCCCAAGTTAGAAGCAGAGCCTAAGGTGTAAATTATTGATAGTCCATATCTCGGAAACTATAAGAGATAATGCAATTTCGCAACCGGCAATGTAATTAGCATGCCGAATATTACTTGGAGTGTGAATTGGAACGAAATCGCCAATAGGTAAGACCATTTTACAATTTGGACCCAAGTTAGATGCAGAGCCTAAGGTGTAAATTATCGATAGTCCATATCTCCGAAACTATAAGAGATAATGCAATTTGGCAACCGGCAATTTAATTAGCATGCCCAATATTACTTGGAATGTGAATTGGAACGAAATCGCCAATAGATAAGATCATTTTACAATTTGGGCCCAAGTTAGAAGCAGAGTATAAGGTGTAAATTATCGATAGTCCATATCTCGGAAACTATAAGAGATAATGCAATTTGGCAACCGGCAATGTAATTAGCATGCCGAATATTACTTGGAATGTGAATTGGAACGAAATCGCCAATAGATAAGACCATTTTACAATTTGGGCCCAAGTTAGAAGCAGAGCCTAAGGTGTAAATTATCGATAGTCCATATCTCGGAAACTATAAGAGATAATTCAATTTGGCAACCGGCAATGTAATTAGCATGCCGAATATTACTTGGAATGTGAATTGGAACGAAATCGCCAATAGATAAAACCATTTTACAATTTGGGCCCAAGTTAGAAGCAGAGCCTAAGGTGTAAATTATCGATAGTCCATATCTCGGAAACTATAAGAGATAATGCAATTTGGCAACCGGCAATGTAATTAGCATGCCGAATATTACTTGGAATTTGAATTGGAACGAAATCGCCAATAGATAAGACCATTTTACAATTTGGGAGCAAGTTAGAAGCAGAGCCTAAGGTGTAAATTATCGATAGTCCATATCTCGGAAACTATAAGAGATAATGCAATTTGGCAACCGGCAATGTAATTAGCATGCCGAATATTACTTGGAATGTGAATTGGAACGAAATCGCCAATAGATAAGACCATTTTACAATTTGCGCCCAAGTTAGAAGCAGAGCCTAAGGTGTAAATTATCGATAGTCCATATCTCGGAAACTATAAGAGATAATTCAATTTGGCAACCGGCAATGTAATTAGCATGCCGAATATTACTTGGAATGTGAATTGGAACGAAATCGCCAATAGATAAAACCATTTTACAATTTGGGCCCAAGTTAGAAGCAGAGCCTAAGGTGTAAATTATCGATAGTCCATATCTCGGAAACTATAAGAGATAATGCAATTTGGCAACCGGCAATGTAATTAGCATGCCGAATATTACTTGGAATGTGAATTGGAACGAAATCGCCAATAGATAAGACCATTTTACAATTTGGAAGCAAGTTAGAAGCAGAGCCTAAGGTGTAAATTATCGATAGTCCATATCTCGGAAACTATAAGAGATAATGCAATTTGGCAACCGGCAATGTAATCAGCATGCCGAATATTACTTGGAATGTGAATTGGAACGAAATCGCCAATAGATAAGACCATTTTACAATTTGGGCCCAAGTTAGAAGCAGAGCCTATGGTGTAAATTATCGATAGTCCATATCTCGGAAACTATAAGAGATAATGCAATTTGGCAACCGGCAATGTAATTAGCATGCCGAATATTACTTGGAATGTGAATTGGAACGAAATCGCCAATAGGTAAGACCATTTTACAATTTGGGCCCAAGTTAGAAGCAGAGCCTAAGGTGTAAATTATCGATAGTCCATATCTCGGAAACTATAAGAGATAATTCAATTTGGCAACCGGCAATGTAATTAGCATGCCGAATATTACTTGGAATGTGAATTGGAACGAAATCGCCAATAGATAAGACCATTTTACAATTTGGGCCCAAGTTAGAAGCAGAGCCTAAGGTGTAAATTATAGATAGTCCATATCTCGGAAACTATAAGAGATAATGCAATTTGGCAACCGGCAATGTAATTAGCATGCCGAATATTACTTGGAATGTGAATTGGAACGAAATCGCCAATGGATAAGACCATTTTACAATTTGGGCCCAAGTTAGAAGCAGAGCCTAAGGTGTAAATTATCGATAGTCCATATCTCGGAAACTATAAGAGATAATGTAATTTGGCAACCGGCAATGTAATTAGCATGCCGAATATTACTTGGAATGTGAATTGGAACGAAATCGCCAATAGATAAGACCATTTTACAATTTGGGCCCAAGTTAGAAGCAGAGCCTAAGGTGTAAATTATTGATAGTCCATATCTCGGAAACTATAAGAGATAATGCAATTTCGCAACCGGCAATGTAATTAGCATGCCGAATATCACTTGGAATGTGAATTGGGACGAAATCGCCAATAGATAAGACCATTTTACAATTTGGGCCCAAGTTAGAAGCAGAGCCTAAGGTGTAAATTATCGATAGTCCATATCTCGGAAACTATAAGAGATAATGCAATTTGGCAACCGGCAATGTAATTAGTATGCCGAATATTACTTGGAATGTGAATTGGAACGAAATCGCCAATAGATAAGACCATTTTACAATTTGGGCCCAAGTTAGAAGCAGAGCCTAAGGTGTAAATTATCGATAGTCCATATCTCGGAAACTATAAGAGATAATGCAATTTGGCAACCGGCAATGTAATTAGCATGCCGAATATTACTTGGAATGTGATTTGGAACGAAATCGCCAATAGATAAGACCATTTTACAATTTGGGCCCAAGTTAGAAGCAGAGCCTAAGGTGTAAATTATCGATAGTCCATATCTCGGAAACTATAAGAGATAATGCAATTTGGCAACCGGCAATGTAATTAGCATGCCGAATATTACTTGGAATGTGAATTGGAACGAAATCGCCAATAGATAAGACCATTTTACAATTTGGGCCCAAGTTAGAAGCAGAGCCTAAGGTGTAAATTATCGATAGTCCATATCTCGGAAACTATAAGAGATAATGCAATTTGGCAACCGGCAATGTAATTAGCATGCCGAATATTACTTGGAATGTGAATTGGAACGAAATCGCCAATAGATAAGACCATTTTACAATTTGGGCCCAAGTTAGAAGCAGAGCCTAAGGTGTAAATTATCGATAGTCCATATCTCGGAAACTATAAGAGATAATGCAATTTGGCAACCAGCAATGTAATTAGCATGCCGAATATTACTTGGAATGTGAATTGGAACGAAATCGCCAATAGGTAAGACCATTTTACAATTTGGGCCCAAGTTAGAAGCAGAGTCTAAGGTGTAAATTATCGATAGTCCATATCTCTGAAACTATAAGAGATAATGCAATTTCGCAACCGGCAATGTAATTAGCATGCCGAATATTACTTGGAATGTGAATTGGGACGAAATCGCCAATAGATAAGGCCATTTTACAATTTGGGCCCAAGTTAGAAGCAGAGCCTAAGGTGTAAATTATCGATAGTCCATATCTCGGAAACTATAAGAGATAATGCAATTTGGCAACCGGCAATGTAATTAGCATGCCGAATATTACTTGGAATGTGTATTGAAACGAAATCGCCAATAGATAAGACCATTTTACAATTTGGGCCCAAGTTAGAAGCAGAGCCTAAGGTTAAAAATAATCGATAGTCCATATCTCGGAAACTATAAGAGATAATGCAATTTGGCAAACGGCAATGTAATTAGCATGCCGAATATTACTTGGAATGTGAATTGGAACGAAATCGACAATAGATAAGACCATTTTACAATTTGGGCCCAAGTTAGAAGCAGAGCCTAAGGTGTAAATTATCGATAGTCCATATCTCGGAAACTATAAGAGATAATGCAATTTGGCAACCGGCAATGTAATTAGCATGCCGAATATTACTTGGAATGTGAATTGGAACGAAATCGCCAATAGATAAGACCATTTTACAGTTTGGGCCCAAGTTAGAAGCAGAGCCTAAGGTTAAAAATAATCGATAGTCCATATCTCGGAAACTATAAGAGATAATGCAATTTGGCAACCGGCAATGTAATTAGCATGCCGAATGTTACTTGGAATGTGAATTGGAACGAAATCGCCAATAGATAAGACCATTTTACAATTTGGGCCCAAGTTAGAAGCAGAGCCTAAGGTGTAAATTATCGATAGTCCATATCTCGGAAACTATAAGAGATAATTCAATTTGGCAACCGGCAATGTAATTAGCATGCCAAATATTACTTGGAATGTGAATTGGAACGAAATCGCCAATAGATAAGACCATTTTACAATTTGGGCCCAAGTTAGAAGCAGAGCCTAAGGTGTAAATTATCGATAGTCCATATCTCGGAAACTATAAGAGATAATGCAATTTGGCAACCGGCAATGTAATTAGCATGCCGAATATTACTTGGAATGTGAATTGGAACGAAATCGCTAATAGATAAGACCATTTTACAATTTGGGCCCAAGTTAGAAGCAGAGCCTAAGGTGTAAATTATCGATAGTCCATATCTCGGAAACTATAAGAGATAATGCAATTTGGCAACCGGCAATGTAATTAGCATGCCGAATATTACTTGGAATGTGAATTGGAACGAAATCGCCAATAGATAAGACCATTTTACAATTTGGGCCCAAGTTAGAAGCAGAGCCTAAGGTGTAAATTATCGATAGTCCATATATCGGAAACTATAAGAGATAGTGCAATTTTACAACCGGCAATGTAATTAGCATGCCGAATATTACTTGGAATGTGAATTGGAACGAAATCGCCAATAGATAAGACCATTTTACAATTTGGGCCCAAGTTAGAAGCAGAGCCTAAGGTGTAAATTATCGATAGTCCATATCTCGGAAACTATAAGAGATAATGCAATTTGGCAACCGGCAATGTAATTAGCATGCCGAATATTACTTGGAATGTGAATTGGAACGAAATCGCCAATAGATAAGACCATTTTACAATTTGGGCCCAAGTTAGAAGCAGAGCCTAAGGTGTAAATTATCGATAGTCCATATCTCGGAAACTATAAGAGATAATGCAATTTGGCAACCGGCAATGTAATTAGCATGCCGAATATTACTTGGAATGTGAATTGGAACGAAATCGCCAATAGATAAGACCATTTTACAATTTGGGCCCAAGTTAGAAGCAGAGCCTAAGGTGTAAATTATCGATAGTCCATATCTCGGAAACTATAAGAGATAATGCAATTTGGCAACCGGCAATGTTATTAGCATGCCGAATATTACTTGGAATGTGAATTGGAACGAAATCGCCAATTGGTAAGACCATTTTACAATTTGGGCCCAAGTTAGAAGCAGAGTCTAAGGTGTAAATTATCGATAGTCCATATCTCTGAAACTATAAGAGATAATGCAATTTCGCAACCGGCAATGTAATTAGCATGCCGAATATTACTTGGAATGTGAATTGGGACGAAATCGCCAATAGATAAGGCCATTTTACAATTTGGGCCCAAGTTAGAAGCAGAGCCTAAGGTGTAAATTATCGATAGTCCATATCTCGGAAACTATAAGAGATAATGCAATTTGGCAACCGGCAATGTAATTAGCATGCCGAATATTACTTGGAATGTGAATTGGAACGAAATCGCCAATAGATAAGACCATTTTACAGTTTGGGCCCAAGTTAGAAGCAGAGACTAAGGTTAAAAATAATCGATAGTCCATATCTCGGAAACTATAAGAGATAATGCAATTTGGCAACCGGCAATGTAATTAGCATGCCGAATGTTACTTGTAATGTGAATTGGAACGAAATCGCCAATAGATAAGACCATTTTACAATTTGGGCCCAAGTTGGAAGCAGAGCCTAAGGTTAAAAATAATCGATAGTCCATATCTCGGAAACTATAAGAGATAATGCAATTTGGCAACCGGCAATGTAATTAGCATGCCGAATATTACTTGGAATGTGAATTGGAACGAAATCGCCAATAGATAAGACCATTTTACAGTTTGGGCCCAAGTTGGAAGCAGAGCCTAAGGTTAAAAATAATCGATAGTCCATATCTCGGAAACTATAAGAGATAATGCAATTTGGCAACCGGCAATGTAATTAGCATGCCGAATATTACTTGGAATGTGAATTGGAACGAAATCGCCAATAGATAAGACCATTTTACAATTTGGGCCCAAGTTAGAAGCAGAGCCTAAGGTGTAAATTATCGATAGTCCATATATCGGAAACTATAAGAGATAGTGCAATTTTACAACCGGCAATGTAATTAGCATGCCGAATATTACTTGGAATGTGAATTGGAACGAAATCGCCAATAGATAAGACCATTTTACAATTTGGGCCCAAGTTAGAAGCAGAGCCTAAGGTGTAAATTATCGATAGTCCATATCTCGGAAACTATAAGAGATAATGCAATTTGGCAACCGGCAATGTAATTAGCATGCCGAATATTACTTGGAATGTGAATTGGAACGAAATCGCCAATAGATAAGACCATTTTACAATTTGGGCCCAAGTTAGAAGCAGAGCCTAAGGTGTAAATTATCGATAGTCCATATCTCGGAAACTATAAGAGATAATGCAATTTGGCAACCGGCAATGTAATTAGCATGCCGAATATTACTTGGAATGTGAATTGGAACGAAATCGCCAATTGGTAAGACCATTTTACAATTTGGGCCCAAGTTAGAAGCAGAGCCTAAGGTGTAAATTATCGATAGTCCATATCTCGGAAACTATAAGAGATAATGCAATTTGGCAACCGGCAATGTAATTAGCATGCCGAATATTACTTGGAATGTGAATTGGAACAAAATCGCCAATAGATAAGACCATTTTACAATTTGGGCAAAAGTTAGAAGCAGAGCCTAAGGTGTAAATTATTGATAGTCCATATCTCGGAAACTATAAGAGATAATGCAATTTCGCAACCGGCAATGTAATTAGCATGCCGAATATTACTTGGAGTGTGAATTGGAACGAAATCGCCAATAGATAAGACCATTTTACAATTTGGGCCCAAGTTAGAAGCAGAGCCTAAGGTGTAAATTATCGATAGTCCATATCTCGGAAACTATAAGAGATAATGCAATTTGGCAACCAGCAATGTAATTAGCATGCCGAATATTACTTGGAATGTGAATTGGAACGAAATCGCCAATAGACAAGACCATTTTACAATTTGGGTCCAAGTTAGAAGCAGAGCCTAAGGTGTAAATTATCGATAGTCCATATCTCGGAAACTATAAGAGATAATGCAATTTGGCAACCGGCAATGTAATTAGCATGCCGAATATTACTTGGATTGTGAATTGGAACGAAATCGCCAATAGATAAGACCATTTTACAATTTGGGCCCAAGTTAGAAGCAGAGCCTAAGGTGTAAATTATCGATAGTCCATATCTCGGAAACTATAAGAGATAATGCAATTTGGCAACCGGCAATGTAATTAGCATGCCGAATATTACTTGGAATGTGAATTGGAACGAAATCGCCAATAGATAAGACCATTTTACAATTTGGGCCCAAGTTAGAAGCAGAGCCTAAGGTGTAAATTATCGATAGTCCATATCTCGGAAACTATAAGAGATAATGCAATTTGGCAACCGGCAATGTTATTAGCATGCCGAATATTACTTGGAATGTGAATTGGAACGAAATCGCCAATTGGTAAGACCATTTTACAATTTGGGCCCAAGTTAGAAGCAGAGTCTAAGGTGTAAATTATCGATAGTCCATATCTCTGAAACTATAAGAGATAATGCAATTTCGCAACCGGCAATGTAATTAGCATGCCGAATATTACTTGGAATGTGAATTGGGACGAAATCGCCAATAGATAAGGCCATTTTACAATTTGGGCCCAAGTTAGAAGCAGAGCCTAAGGTGTAAATTATCGATAGTCCATATCTCGGAAACTATAAGAGATAATGCAATTTGGCAACCGGCAATGTAATTAGCATGCCGAATATTACTTGGAATGTGAATTGGAACGAAATCGCCAATAGATAAGACCATTTTACAGTTTGGGCCCAAGTTAGAAGCAGAGACTAAGGTTAAAAATAATCGATAGTCCATATCTCGGAAACTATAAGAGATAATGCAATTTGGCAACCGGCAATGTAATTAGCATGCCGAATGTTACTTGTAATGTGAATTGGAACGAAATCGCCAATAGATAAGACCATTTTACAATTTGGGCCCAAGTTAGAAGCAGAGCCTAAGGTGTAAATTATCGATAGTCCATATCTCAGAAACTATAAGAGATAATGCAATTTGGCAACCGGCAATGTAATTAGCATGCCGAATATTACTTGGAATGTGAATTGGAACGAAATCGCCAATAGATAAGACCATTTTACAGTTTGGGCCCAAGTTGGAAGCAGAGCCTAAGGTTAAAAATAATCGATAGTCCATATCTCGGAAACTATAAGAGATAATGCAATTTGGCAACCGGCAATGTAATTAGCATGCCGAATATTACTTGGAATGTGAATTGGAACGAAATCGCCAATAGATAAGACCATTTTACAGTTTGGGCCCAAGTTAGAAGCAGAGCCTAAGGTGTAAATTATCGATAGTCCATATCTCGGAAACTATAAGAGATAATTCAATTTGGCAACCGGCAATGTAATTAGCATGCCGAATATTACTTGGAATGTGAATTGGAACGAAATCGCCAATAGATAAGACCATTTTACAATTTGGGCCCAAGTTAGAAGCAGAGCCTAAGGTGTAAATTATCGATAGTCCATATCTCGGAAACTATAAGAGATAATGCAATTTGGCAACCGGCAATGTAATTAGCATGCCGAATATTACTTGGAATGTGAATTGGAACGAAATCGCCAATAGATAAGACCATTTTACAATTTGGGCCCAAGTTAGAAGCAGAGCCTAAGGTGTAAATTATTGATAGTCCATATCTCGGAAACTATAAGAGATAATGCAATTTCGCAACCGGCAATGTAATTAGCATGCCGAATATTACTTGGAGTGTGAATTGGAACGAAATCGCCAATAGATAAGACCATTTTACAATTTGGGCCCAAGTTAGAAGCAGAGCCTAAGGTGTAAATTATCGATAGTCCATATCTCGGAAACTATAAGAGATAATGCAATTTGGCAACCGGCAATGTAATTAGCATGCCGAATATTACTTGGAATGTGAATTGGAACGAAATCGCCAATAGATAAGGCCATTTTACAATTTGGGCCCAAGTTAGAAGCAGAGCCTAAGGTGTAAATTATCGATAGTCCATATCTCGGAAACTATAAGAAATAATGCAATTTGGCAACCGGCAATGTAATTAGCATGCCGAATATTACTTGGAATGTGAATTGGAACGAAATCGCCAATAGATAAGACCATTTTACAATTTGGGCCCAAGTTAGAAGCAGAGCCTAAGGTGTAAATTATCGATAGTCCATATCTCGGAAACTATAAGAGATAATGCAATTTCGCAACCGGCAATGTAATTAGCATGCTGAATATTACTTGGAGTGTGAATTGGAACGAAATCGCCAATAGGTAAGACCATTTTACAATTTGGGCCCAAGTTAGAAGCAGAGCCTAAGGTGTAAATTATCGATAGTCCATATCTCGGAAACTATAAGAGATAATGCAATTTGGCAACCGGCAATGTAATTAGCATGCCGAATATTACTTGGAATGTGAATTGGAACGAAATCGCCAATAGATAAGAATATTTTACAATTTGGGCCCAAGTTAGAAGCAGAGCCTAAGGTGTAAATTATCGATAGTCCCTATCTCGGAAACTATAAGAGATAATGCAATTTGGCATCCGGCAATGTAATTAGCATGCCGAATATTACTTGGAATGTGAATTGGAATGAAATCGCCAATAGATAAGACCATTTTACAATTTGGGCCCAAGTTAGAAGCAGAGCCTAAGGTGTAAATTATCGATAGTCCATATCTCGGAAACTATAAGAGATAATGCAATTTGGCAACCGGCAATGTAATTAGCATGCCGAATATTACTTGGAATGTGAATTGCAACGAAATCGCCAATAGATAAGACCATTTTACAATTTGGGCCCAAGTTAGAAGCAGAGCCTAAGGTGTAAATTATCGATAGTCCATATCTCGGAAACTATAAGAGATAATGCAATTTGGCAACCGGCAATGTAATTAGCATGCCGAATATTACTTGGAATGTGAATTGGAACAAAATCGCCAATAGATAAGACCATTTTACAATTTGGGCCCAAGTTAGAAGCAGAGCCTAAGGTGTAAATTATTGATAGTCCATATCTCGGAAACTATAAGAGATAATGCAATTTCGCAACCGGCAATGTAATTAGCATGCCGAATGTTACTTGGAGTGTGAATTGGAACGAAATCGCCAATAGATAAGACCATTTTACAATTTGGGCCCAAGTTAGAAGCAGAGCCTAAGGTGTAAATTATCGATAGTCCATATCTCGAAAACTATAAGAGATAATGCAATTTGGCAACCGGCAATGTAATTAGCATGCCGAATATTACTTGGAATGTGAATTGGAACGAAATCGCCAATAGATAAGACCATTTTACAATTTGGGCCCAAGTTAGAAGCAGAGCCTATGGTGTAAATTATCGATAGTCCATATCTCGGAAACTATAAGAGATAATGCAATTTGGCAACCGGCAATGTAATTAGCATGCCGAATATTACTTGGAATGTGAATTGGAACGAAATCGCCAATAGATAAGACCATTTTACAATTTGGGCCCAAGTTAGAAGCAGAGCCTAAGTTGTAATTTATCGATAGTCCATATCTCGGAAACTATAAGAGATAATGCAATTTGGCAACCGGCAATGTAATTAGCATGCCGAATATTACTTGGAATGTGAATTGGAACGAAATTGCCAATTGGTAAGACCATTTTACAATTTGGGCCCAAGTTAGAAGCAGAGTCTAAGGTGTAAATTATCGATAGTCCCTATCTCGGAAACTATAAGAGATAATGCAATTTCGCAACCGGCAATGTAATTAGCATGCCGAATATTACTTGGAATGTGAATTGGGACGAAATCGCCAATAGATAAGGCCATTTTACAATTTGGGCCCAAGTTAGAAGCAGAGCCTAAGGTGTAAATTATCGATAGTCCATATCTCGGAAACTATAAGTGATAATGCAATTTGGCAACCGGCAATGTAATTAGCATGCCGAATATTACTTGGAATGTGAATTGAAACGAAATCGCCAATAGATAAGACCATTTTACAATTTGGGCCCAAGTTAGAAGCAGAGCCTAAGGTGTAAATTATCGATAGTCCATATCTCGGAAACTATAAGAGATAATGCAATTTGGCAACCGGCAATGTAATTAGCATGCCGAATATTACTTGGAATGTGAATTGGAACGAAATCGCCAATAGATAAGACCATTTTACAGTTTGGGCCCAAGTTAGAAGCAGAGCCTAAGGTTAAAAATAATCGATAGTCCATATCTCGGAAACTATAAGAGATAATGCAATTTGGCAATCGGCAACGTAATTAGCATGCCGAATGTTACTTGGAATGTGAATTGGAACGAAATCGCCAATAGGTAAGGCCATTTTACAATTTGGGCCCAAGTTAGAAGCAGAGCCTAAGGTGTAAATTATCGATAGTCCATATCTCGGAAACTATAAGAGATAATGCAATTTGGCAACCGGCAATGTAATTAGCATGCCGAATATTACTTGGAATGTGAATTGGAACGAAATTGCCAATAGATAAGACCATTTTACAGTTTGGGCCCAAGTTGGAAGCAGAGCCTAAGGTTTAAAAATAATCGATAGTCCATATCTCGGAAACTATAAGAGATAATGCAATTTGGCAACCGGCAATGTAATTAGCATGCCGAATGTTACTTGGAATGTGAATTGGAACGAAATCGCCAATAGATAAGACCATTTTACAATTTGGGCCCAAGTTAGAAGCAGAGCCTAAGGTGTAAATTATCGATAGTCCATATCTCGGAAACTATAAGAGATAATTCAATTTGGCAACCGGCAATGTAATTAGCGTGCCGAATATTACTTGGAATGTGAATTGGAACGAAATCGCCAATAGATAAGACCATTTTACAATTTGGGCCCAAGTTAGAAGCAGAGCCTAAGGTGTAAATTATCGATAGTCCATATCTCGGAAACTATAAGAGATAATGCAATTTGGCAACCGGCAATGTAATTAGCATGCCGAATATTACTTGGAATGTGAATTGGAACGAAATCGCCAATAGATAAGACGATTTTACAATTTGGGCCCAAGTTAGAAGCAGAGCCTAAGGTGTAAATTATCGATAGTCCATATCTCGGAAACTATAAGAGATAATGCAATTTGGCAACCGGCAATGTAATTAGCATGCCGAATATTACTTGGAATGTGAATTGGAACGAAATCGCCAATAGATAAGACCATTTTACAATTTGGGCCCAAGTTAGAAGCAGAGCCTAAGCTGTAAATTATTGATAGTCCATATCTCGGAAACTATAAAAGATAATGCAATTTCGCAACCGGCAATGTAATTAGCATGCCGAATATTACTTGGAGTGTGAATTGGAACGAAATCGCCAATAGATAAGACCATTTTACAATTTGGGCCCAAGTTAGAAGCAGAGCCTAAGGTGTAAATTATCGATAGTCCATATCTCGGAAACTATAAGAGATAATGCAATTTGGCAACCGGCAATGTAATTAGCATGCCGAATATTACTTGGAGTGTGAATTGGAACGAAATCGCCAATAGATAAGACCATTTTACAATTTGGGCCCAAGTTAGAAGCAGAGCCTAAGGAGTAAATTATCGATAGTCCATATCTCGGAAACTATAAGAGATAATGCAATTTGGCAACCGGCAATGTAATTAGCATGCCGAATATTACTTGGAATGTGAATTGGAACGAAATCGCCAATAGATAAGACAATTTTACAATTTGGGCCCAAGTTAGAAGCAGAGCCTAAGGTGTAAATTATCGATAGTCCATATCTCGGAAACTATAAGAGATAATGCAATTTGGCAACCGGCAATGTAATTAGCATGCCGAATATTACTTGGAATGTGAATTGGAACGAAATCGCCAATAGATAAGACCATTTTACAATTTGGGCCCAAGTTAGAAGCAGAGCCTAAGGTGTAAATTATCGATAGTCCATATCTCGGAAACTATAAGAAATAATGCAATTTGGCAACCGGCAATGTAATTAGCATGCCGAATATTACTTGGAATGTGAATTGGAACGAAATCGCCAATAGATAAGACCATTTTACAATTTGGGAACAAGTTAGAAGCAGAGCCTAAGGTGTAAATTATCGATAGTCCATATCTCGGAAACTATAAGAGATAATGCAATTTCGCAACCGGCAATGTAATTAGCATGCCGAATATTACTTGGAGTGTGAATTGGAACGAAATCGCCAATAGGTAAGACCATTTTACAATTTGGGCCCAAGTTAGAAGCAGAGCCTAAGGTGTAAATTATCGATAGTCCATATCTCGGAAACTATAAGAGATAATGCAATTTGGCAACCGGTAATGTAATTAGCATGAAGAATATTACTTGGAATGTGAATTGGAACGAAATCGCCAATAGATAAGAATATTTTACAATTTGGGCCCAAGTTAGAAGCAGAGCCTAAGGTGTAAATTATCGATAGTCCCTATCTCGGAAACTATAAGAGATAATGCAATTTGGCAACCGGCAATGTAATTAGCATGCCGAATATTACTTGGAATGTGAATTGGAACGAAATCGCCAATAGATAAGACCATTTTACAATTTGGGCCCAAGTTAGAAGCAGAGCCTAAGGTGTAAATTATCGATAGTCCATATCTCGGAAACTATAAGAGATAATGCAATTTGGCAACCGGCAATGTAATTAGCATGCCTAATATTACTTGGAATGTGAATTGCAACGAAATCGCCAATAGATAAGACCATTTTACAATTTGGGGCCAAGTTAGAAGCAGAGATTAAGGTGTAAATTATCGATAGTCCATATCTCGGAAACTATAAGAGATAATGCAATTTGGCAACCGGCAATGTAATTAGCATGCCGAATATTACTTGGAATGTGAATTGGAACAAAATCGCCAATAGATAAGACCATTTTACAATTTGGGCCCAAGTTAGAAGCAGAGCCTAAGGTGTAAATTATTGATAGTCCATATCTCGGAAACTATAAGAGATAATGCAATTTCGCAACCGGCAATGTAATTAGCATGCCGAATATCACTTGGAATGTGAATTGGGACGAAATCGCCAATAGATAAGGCCATTTTACAATTTGGGCCCAAGTTAGAAGCAGAGCCTAAGGTGTAAATTATCGATAGTCCATATCTCGGAAACTATAAGTGATAATGCAATTTGGCAACCGGCAATGTAATTAGCATGCCGAATATTACTTGGAATGTGAATTGAAACGAAATCGCCAATAGATAAGACCATTTTACAATTTGGGCCCAAGTTAGAAGCAGAGCCTAAGGTGTAAATTATCGATAGTCCATATCTCGGAAACTATAAGAGATAATGCAATTTGGCAACCGGCAATGTAATTAGCATGCCGAATATTACTTGGAATGTGAATTGGAACGAAATCGCCAATAGATAAGACCATTTTACAGTTTGGGCCCAAGTTAGAAGCAGAGCCTAAGGTTAAAAATAATCGATAGTCCATATCTCGGAAACTATAAGAGATAATGCAATTTGGCAACCGGCAATGTAATTAGCATGCCGAATGTTACTTGGAATGTGAATTGGAACGAAATCGCCAATAGGTAAGACCATTTTACAATTTGGGCCCAAGTTAGAAGCAGAGCCTAAGGTGTAAATTATCGATAGTCCATATCTCGGAAACTATAAGAGATAATGCAATTTGGCAACCGGCAATGTAATTAGCATGCCGAATATTACTTGGAATGTGAATTGGAACGAAATTGCCAATAGATAAGACCATTTTACAGTTTGGGCCCAAGTTGGAAGCAGAGCCTAAGGTTAAAAATAATCGATAGTCCATATCTCGGAAACTATAAGAGATAATGCAATTTGGCAACCGGCAATGTAATTAGCATGCCGAATGTTACTTGGAATGTGAATTGGAACGAAATCGCCAATAGATAAGACCATTTTACAATTTGGGCCCAAGTTAGAAGCAGAGCCTAAGGTGTAAATTATCGATAGTCCATATCTCGGAAACTATAAGAGATAATTCAATTTGGCAACCGGCAATGTAATTAGCATGCCGAATATTACTTGGAATGTGAATTGGAACGAAATCGCCAATAGATAAGACCATTTTACAATTTGGGCCCAAGTTAGAAGCAGAGCCTAAGGTGTAAATTATCGATAGTCCATATCTCGGAAACTATAAGAGATAATGCAATTTGGCAACCGGCAATGTAATTAGCATGCCGAATATTACTTGGAATGTGAATTGGAACGAAATCGCCAATAGATAAGACGATTTTACAATTTGGGCCCAAGTTAGAAGCAGAGCCTAAGGTGTAAATTATCGATAGTCCATATCTCGGAAACTATAAGAGATAATGCAATTTGGCAACCGGCAATGTAATTAGCATGCCGAATATTACTTGGAATGTGAATTGGAACGAAATCGCCAATAGATAAGACCATTTTACAATTTGGGCCCAAGTTAGAAGCAGAGCCTAAGCTGTAAATTATTGATAGTCCATATCTCGGAAACTATAAAAGATAATGCAATTTCGCAACCGGCAATGTAATTAGCATGCCGAATATTACTTGGAGTGTGAATTGGAACGAAATCGCCAATAGATAAGACCATTTTACAATTTGGGCCCAAGTTAGAAGCAGAGCCTAAGGTGTAAATTATCGATAGTCCATATCTCGGAAACTATAAGAGATAATGCAATTTGGCAACCGGCAATGTAATTAGCATGCCGAATATTACTTGGAGTGTGAATTGGAACGAAATCGCCAATAGATAAGACCATTTTACAATTTGGGCCCAAGTTAGAAGCAGAGCCTAAGGAGTAAATTATCGATAGTCCATATCTCGGAAACTATAAGAGATAATGCAATTTGGCAACCGGCAATGTAATTAGCATGCCGAATATTACTTGGAATGTGAATTGGAACGAAATCGCCAATAGATAAGACAATTTTACAATTTGGGCCCAAGTTAGAAGCAGAGCCTAAGGTGTAAATTATCGATAGTCCATATCTCGGAAACTATAAGAGATAATGCAATTTGGCAACCGGCAATGTAATTAGCATGCCGAATATTACTTGGAATGTGAATTGGAACGAAATCGCCAATAGATAAGACCATTTTACAATTTGGGCCCAAGTTAGAAGCAGAGCCTAAGGTGTAAATTATCGATAGTCCATATCTCGGAAACTATAAGAAATAATGCAATTTGGCAACCGGCAATGTAATTAGCATGCCGAATATTACTTGGAATGTGAATTGGAACGAAATCGCCAATAGATAAGACCATTTTACAATTTGGGAACAAGTTAGAAGCAGAGCCTAAGGTGTAAATTATCGATAGTCCATATCTCGGAAACTATAAGAGATAATGCAATTTCGCAACCGGCAATGTAATTAGCATGCCGAATATTACTTGGAGTGTGAATTGGAACGAAATCGCCAATAGGTAAGACCATTTTACAATTTGGGCCCAAGTTAGAAGCAGAGCCTAAGGTGTAAATTATCGATAGTCCATATCTCGGAAACTATAAGAGATAATGCAATTTGGCAACCGGCAATGTAATTAGCATGAAGAATATTACTTGGAATGTGAATTGGAACGAAATCGCCAATAGATAAGAATATTTTACAATTTGGGCCCAAGTTAGAAGCAGAGCCTAAGGTGTAAATTATCGATAGTCCCTATCTCGGAAACTATAAGAGATAATGCAATTTGGCAACCGGCAATGTAATTAGCATGCCGAATATTACTTGGAATGTGAATTGGAACGAAATCGCCAATAGATAAGACCATTTTACAATTTGGGCCCAAGTTAGAAGCAGAGCCTAAGGTGTAAATTATCGATAGTCCATATCTCGGAAACTATAAGAGATAATGCAATTTGGCAACCGGCAATGTAATTAGCATGCCGAATATTACTTGGAATGTGAATTGGGACGAAATCGCCAATAGATAAGACCATTTTACAATTTGGACCCAAGTTAGAAGCAGAGCCTAAGGTGTAAATTATCGATAGTCCATATCTCGGAAACTATAAGAGATAATGCAATTTGGCAACCGGCAATGTAATTAGCATGCCGAATATCACTTGGAATGTGAATTGGGACGAAATCGCCAATAGATAAGACGATTTTACAATTTGGACCCAAGTTAGAAGCAGAGCATAAGGTGTAAATTATCGATAGTCCATATCTCGGAAACTATAAGAGATAATGCAATTTGGCAACCGGCAATGTAATTAGCATGCCGAATATTACTTGGAATGTGAATTGTAACGAAATCGCCAATAGATAAGACCATTTTACAATTTGGGCCCAAGTTAGAAGCAGAGCCTAAGGTGTAAATTATCGATAGTCCATATCTCGGAAACTATAAGAGATAATGCAATTTGGCAACCGGCAATGTAATTAGCATGCCGAATATTACTTGGAATGTGAATTGGAACGAAATCGCCAATAGGTAAGACCATTTTACAATTTATGCCCAAGTTAGAAGCAGAGCCTAAGGTGTAAATTATCGATAGTCCATATCTCGGAAACTATAAGAGATAATTCAATTTGGCAACCGGCAATGTAATTAGCATGCCGAATATTACTTGGAATGTGAATTGGAACGAAATCGCCAATAGATAAGACCATTTTACAATTTGGGCCCAAGTTAGAAGCAGAGATTAAGGTGTAAATTATCGATAGTCCATATCTCGGAAACTATAAGAGATAATGCAATTTGGCAACCGGCAATGTAATTAGCATGCCGAATATTACTTGGAATGTGAATTGGAACGAAATCGCCAATAGATAAGACCATTTTACAATTTGGGAGCAAGTTAGAAGCAGAGCCTAAGGTGTAAATTATCGATAGTCCATATCTCGGAAACTATAAGAGATAATGCAATTTGGCAACCGGCAATGTAATTAGCATGCCGAATATTACTTGGAATGTGAATTGGAACGAAATCGCCAATAGATAAGACCATTTTACAATTTGGGCCCAAGTTAGAAGCAGAGCCTATGGTGTAAATTATCGATAGTCCATATCTCGGAAACTATAAGAGATAATGCAATTTGGCAACCGGCAATGTAATTAGCATGCCGAATATTACTTGGAATGTGAATTGGAACGAAATCGCCAATAGATAAGACCATTTTACAATTTGGGCCCAAGTTAGAAGCAGAGCCTAAGGTGTAAATTATCGATAGTCCATATCTCGGAAACTATAAGAGATAATGCAATTTGGCAACCGGCAATGTAATTAGCATGCCGAATATTACTTGGAATGTGAATTGGAACGAAATCGCCAATAGATAAGACCATTTTACAATTTGGGCCCAAGTTAGAAGCAGAGCCTAAGGTGTAAATTATCGATAGTCCATATCTCGGAAACTATAAGAGATAATGCAATTTGGCAACCGGCAATGTAATAAGCATGCCGAATATTACTTGGAATGTGAATTGGAACGAAATCGCCAATAGATAAGACCATTTTACAATTTGGGCCCAAGTTAGAAGCAGAGCCTAAGGTGTAAATTATCGATAGTCCATATCTCTGAAACTATAAGAGATAATGCAATTTCGCAACCGGCAATGTAATTAGCATGCCGAATATTACTTGGAATGTGAATTGGGACGAAATCGCCAATAGATAAGGCCATTTTACAATTTGGGCCCAAGTTAGAAATAGAGCCTAAGGTGTAAATTATCGATAGTCCATATCTCGGAAACTATAAGAGATAATGCAATTTGGCAACCGGCAATGTAATTAGCATGCCGAATATTACTTGGAATGTGAATTGGAACGAAATCGCCAATAGATAAGACCATTTTACAATTTGGGCCCAAGTTAGAAGCAGAGCCTAAGGTGTAAATTATCGATAGTCCATATCTCGGAAACTATAAGAGATAATGCAATTTGGCAACCGGCAATGTAATTAGCATGCCGAATATTACTTGGAATGTGAATTGGAACGAAATCGCCAATAGATAAGACCATTTTACAGTTTGGGCCCAAGTTAGAAGCAGAACCTAAGGTGTAAATTATCGATAGTCCATATCTTGGAAACTATAAGAGATAATGCAATTTGGCAACCGGCAATGTAATTAGCATGCCGAATATTACTTGGAATGTGAATTGGAACGAAATCGCCAATAGGTAAGACCATTTTACAATTTGGGCCCAAGTTAGAAGCAGAGCCTAAGGTGTAAATTATCGATAGTCCATATCTCGGAAACTATAAGAGATAATTCAATTTGGCAACCGGCAATGTAATTAGCATGCCGAATATTACTTGGAATGTGAATTGGAACGAAATCGCCAATAGATAAGACCATTTTACAATTTGGGCCCAAGTTAGAAGCAGAGCCTAAGGAGTAAATTATCGATAGTCCATATCTCGGAAACTATAAGAGATAATGCAATTTGGCAACCGGCAATGTAATTAGCATGCCGAATATTACTTGGAATGTGAATTGGAACGAAATCGCCAATAGATAAGACCATTTTACAATTTGGGAGCAAGTTAGAAGCAGAGCCTAAGGTGTAAATTATCGATAGTCCATATCTCGGAAACTATAAGAGATAATGCAATTTGGCAACCGGCAATGTAATTAGCATGCCGAATATTACTTGGAATGTGAATTGGAACGAAATCGCCAATAGATAAGACCATTTTACAATTTGGGCCCAAGTTAGAAGCAGAGCCTATGGTGTAAATTATCGATAGTCCATATCTCGGAAACTATAAGAGATAATGCAATTTCGCAACCGGCAATGTAATTAGCATGCCGAATATTACTTGGAGTGTGAATTGGAACGAAATCGCCAATAGGTAAGACCATTTTACAATTTGGGCCCAAGTTAGAAGCAGAGCCTAAGGTGTAAATTATCGATAGTCCATATCTCGGAAACTATAAGAGATAATGCAATTTGGCAACCGGCAATGTAATTAGCATGAAGAATATTACTTGGAATGTGAATTGGAACGAAATCGCCAATAGATAAGAATATTTTACAATTTGGGCCCAAGTTAGAAGCAGAGCCTAAGGTGTAAATTATCGATAGTCCCTATCTCGGAAACTATAAGAGATAATGCAATTTGGCAACCGGCAATATAATTAGCATGCCGAATATTACTTGGAATGTGAATTGGAACGAAATCGCCAATAGATAAGACCATTTTACAATTTGGGCCCAAGTTAGAAGCAGAGCCTAAGGTGTAAATTATCGATAGTCCATATCTCGGAAACTATAAGAGATAATGCAATTTGGCAACCGGCAATGTAATTAGCATGCCGAATATTATTTGGAATGTGAATTGCAACGAAATCGCCAATAGATAAGACCATTTTACAATTTGGGCCCAAGTTAGAAGCAGAGCCTAAGGTGTAAATTATCGATAGTCCATATCTCGGAAACTATAAGAGATAATTCAATTTGGCAACCGGCAATGTAATTAGCATGCCGAATATTACTTGGAATGTGAATTGGAACGAAATCGCCAATAGATAAGACCATTTTACAATTTGGGAGCAAGTTAGAAGCAGAGCCTAAGGTGTAAATTATCGATAGTCCATATCTCGGAAACTATAAGAGATAATGCAATTTGGCAACCGGCAATGTAATTAGCATGCCGAATATTACTTGGAATGTGAATTGGAACGAAATCGCCAATAGATAAGACCATTTTACAATTTGGGCCCAAGTTAGAAGCAGAGCCTATGGTGTAAATTATCGATAGTCCATATCTCGGAAACTATAAGAGATAATGCAATTTGGCAACCGGCAATGTAATTAGCATGCCGAATATTACTTGAAATGTGAATTGGAACGAAATCGCCAATAGATAAGACCATTTTACAATTTGGGCCCAAGTTAGAAGCAGAGCCTAAGGTGTAAATTATCGATAGTCCATATCTCGGAAACTATAAGAGATAATGCAATTTGGCAACCGGCAATGTAATTAGCATGCCGAATATTACTTGGAATGTGAATTGGAACGAAATCGCCAATAGATAAGACCATTTTACAATTTGGACCCAAGTTAGAAGCAGAGCCTAAGGTGTAATTATCGATAGTCCATATCTCGGAAACTATAAGAGATAATGCAATTTGGCAACCGGCAATGTAATTAGCATGCCGAATATTACTTGGAATGTGAATTGGAACGAAATCGCCAATAGATAAGACCATTTTACAATTTGGGCCCAAGTTAGAAGCAGAGCCTAAGGTGTAAATTATCGATAGTCCATATCTCTGAAACTATAAGAGATAATGCAATTTCGCAACCGGCAATGTAATTAGCATGCCGAATATTACTTGGAATGTGAATTGGGACGAAATCGCCAATAGATAAGGCCATTTTACAATTTGGGCCCAAGTTAGAAGCAGAGCCTAAGGTGTAAATTATCGATAGTCCATATCTCGGAAACTATAAGAGATAATGCAATTTGGCAACCGGCAATGTAATTAGCATGCCGAATATTACTTGGAATGTGAATTGGAACGAAATCGCCAATAGATAAGACCATTTTACAATTTGGGCCCAAGTTAGAAGCAGAGCCTAAGGTGTAAATTATCGATAGTCCATATCTCGGAAACTATAAGAGATAATGCAATTTGGCAACCGGCAATGTAATTAGCATGCCGAATATTACTTGGAATGTGAATTGGAACGAAATCGCCAATAGATAAGACCATTTTACAGTTTGGGCCCAAGTTAGAAACAGAACCTAAGGTTAAAAATAATCGATAGTCCATATCTCGGAAACTATAAGAGATAATGCAATTTGGCAACCGGCAATGTAATTAGCATGCCGAATATTACTTGGAATGTGAATTGGAACGAAATCGCCAATAGATAAGACCATTTTACAATTTGGGCCCAAGTTAGAAGCAGAGCCTAAGGTGTAAATTATCGATAGTCCATATCTCGGAAACTATAAGAGATAATGCAACTTGGCCACCGGCAATGTAATTAGCATGCCGAATATTACTTGGAATGTGAATTGGAACGAAATCGCCAATAGGTAAGACCATTTTACAATTTGGGCCCAAGTTAGAAGCAGAGCCTAAGGTGTAAATTATCGATAGTCCATATCTCGGAAACTATAAGAGATAATTCAATTTGGCAACCGGCAATGTAATTAGCATGCCGAATATTACTTGGAATGTGAATAGGAACGAAATCGCCAATAGATAAGACCATTTTACAATTTGGGCCCAAGTTAGAAGCAGAGCCTAAGGTGTAAATTATCGATAGTCCATATCTCGGAAACTATAAGAGATAATGCAATTTGGCAATCGGCAATGTAATTAGCATGCCGAATATTACTTGGAATGTGAATTGGAACGAAATCGCCAATAGATAAGACCATTTTACAATTTGGGCCCAAGTTAGAAGCAGAGCCTAAGGTGTAAATTATCGATAGTCCATATCTCGGAAACTATAAGAGATAATGCAATTTGGCAACCGGCAATGTAATTAGCATGCCGAATATTACTTGGAATGTGAATTGGAACGAAATCGCCAATAGATAAGACCATTTTACAATTTGGGCCCAAGTTAGAAGCAGAGCCTAAGGTGTAAATTATCGATAGTCCATATCTCGGAAACTATAAGAGATAATGCAATTTGGCAACCGGCAATGTAATTAGCATGCCGAATATTACTTGGAATGTGAATTGGAACGAAATCGCCAATAGATAAGACCATTTTACAATTTGGGCCCAAGTTAGAAGCAGAGCCTAAGGTGTAAATTATTGATAGTCCATATCTCGGAAACTATAAGAGATAATGCAATTTCGCAACCGGCAATGTAATTAGCATGCCGAATATCACTTGGAATGTGAATTGGGCGAAATCGCCAATAGATAAGACCATTTTACAATTTGGGCCCAAGTTAGAAGCAGAGCCTAAGGTGTAAATTATCGATAGTCCATATCTCGGAAACTATAAGAGATAATGCAATTTGGCAACCGGCAATGTAATTAGCATGCCGAATATTACTTGGAATGTGAATTGGAACGAAATCGCCAATAGATAAGACCATTTTACAATTTGGGCCCAAGTTAGAAGCAGAGCCTAAGGTGTAAATTATCGATAGTCCATATCTCGGAAACTATAAGAGATAATGCAATTTGGCAACCGGCAATGTAATTAGCATGCCGAATATTACTTGGAATGTGAATTGGAACGAAATGGCCAATAGATAAGACCATTTTACAATTTGGGCCCAAGTTAGAAGCAGAGCCTAAGGTGTAAATTATTGATAGTCTATATCTCGGAAACTATAAGAGATAATGCAATTTCGCAACCGGCAATGTAATTAGCATGCCGAATATCACTTGGAATGTGAATTGGGACGAAATCGCTAATAGATAAGACCATTTTACAATTTGGGCCCAAGTTAGAAGCAGAGCCTAAGGTGTAAATTATCGATAGTCCATATCTCGGAAACTCTAAGAGATAATGCAATTTGGCAACCGGCAATGTAATTAGCATGCCGAATATTACTTGGAATGTGAATTGGAACGAAATCGCCAATAGATAAGACCATTTTACAATTTGGGCCCAAGTTAGAAGCAGAGCCTAAGGTGTAAATTATCGATAGTCCATATCTCGGAAACTATAAGAGATAATGCAATTTGGCAACCTGCAATGTAATTAGCATGCCGAATATTACTTGGAATGTGAATTGGAACGAAATCGCCAATAGATAAGACCATTTTACAATTTGGGCCCAAGTTAGAAGCAGAGCCTAAGGTGTAAATTATTGATAGTCCATATCTCGGAAACTATAAGAGATAATGCAATTTCGCAACCGGCAATGTAATTAGCATGCCGAATTTTACTTGGAGTGTGAATTGGAACGAAATCGCCAATAGGTAAGACCATTTTACAATTTGGGCCCAAGTTAGAAGCAGAGCCTAAGGTGTAATTTATCGATAGTCCATATCTCGGAAACTATAAGAGATAATGCAATTTGGCAACCGGCAATGTAATTAGCATGCCGAATATTACTTGGAATGTGAATTGGAACGAAATCGCCAATAGATAAGACCATTTTACAATTTGGGCCCAAGTTAGAAGCAGAGCCTAAGGTGTAAATTATGGATAGTCCATATCTCGGAAACTATAAGAGATAATGCAATTTGGCAACCGGCAATGTAATTAGCATGCCGAATATTACTTGGAATGTGAATTGGAACGAAATCGCCAATAGATAAGACCATTTTACAATTTGGGCCCAAGTTAGAAGCAGAGCCTAAGGTGTAAATTATCGATAGTCCATATCTCGGAAACAATAAGAGATAATGCAATTTGGCAACCGGCAATGTAATTAGCATGCCGAATATTACTTGGAATGTGAATTGCAACGAAATCGCCAATAGATAAGACCATTTTTCAGTTTGGGCCCAAGTTAGAAGCAGAACCTAAGGTTAAAAATAATCGATAGTCCATATCTCGGAAACTATAAGAGATAATGCAATTTGGCAACCGGCAATGTAATTAGCATGCCGAATATTACTTGGAATGTGAATTGGAACGAAATCGCCAATAGATAAGACCATTTTACAATTTGGGCCCAAGTTAGAAGCAGAGCCTAAGGTGTAAATTATCGATAGTCCATATCTCGGAAACTATAAGAGATAATGCAACTTGGCCACCGGCAATGTAATTAGCATGCCGAATATTACTTGGAATGTGAATTGGAACGAAATCGCCAATAGGTAAGACCATTTTACAATTTGGGCCCAAGTTAGAAGCAGAGCCTAAGGTGTAAATTATCGATAGTCCATATCTCGGAAACTATAAGAGATAATTCAATTTGGCAACCGGCAATGTAATTAGCATGCCGAATATTACTTGGAATGTGAATTGGAACGAAATCGCCAATAGATAAGACCATTTTACAATTTGGGCCCAAGTTAGAAGCAGAGCCTAAGGTGTAAATTATCGATAGTCCATATCTCGGAAACTATAAGAGATAATGCAATTTGGCAACCGGCAATGTAATTAGCATGCCGAATATTACTTGGAATGTGAATTGGAACGAAATCGCCAATAGATAAGACCATTTTACAATTTGGGCCCAAGTTAGAAGCAGAGCCTAAGGTGTAAATTATCGATAGTCCATATCTCGGAAACTATAAGAGATAATGCAATTTGGCAACCGGCAATGTAATTAGCATGCCGAATATTACTTGGAATGTGAATTGGAACGAAATCGCCAATAGATAAGACCATTTTACAATTTGGGCCCAAGTTAGAAGCAGAGCCTAATGTGTAAATTATTGATAGTCTATATCTCGGAAACTATAAGAGATAATGCAATTTCGCAACCGGCAATGTAATTAGCATGCCGAATATCACTTGGAATGTGAATTGGGACGAAATCGCTAATAGATAAGACCATTTTACAATTTGGGCCCAAGTTAGAAGCAGAGCCTAAGGTGTAAATTATCGATAGTCCATATCTCGGAAACTCCAAGAGATAATGCAATTTGGCAACCGGCAATGTAATTAGCATGCCGAATATTACTTGGAATGTGAATTGGAACGAAATCGCCAATAGATAAGACCATTTTACAATTTGGGCCCAAGTTAGAAGCAGAGCCTAAGGTGTAAATTATCTATAGTCCATATCTCGGAAACTATAAGAGATAATGCAATTTGGCAACCTGCAATGTAATTAGCATGCCGAATATTACTTGGAATGTGAATTGGAACGAAATCGCCAATAGATAAGACCATTTTACAATTTGGGCCCAAGTTAGAAGCAGAGCCTAAGGTGTAAATTATTGATAGTCCATATCTCGGAAACTATAAGAGATAATGCAATTTCGCAACCGGCAATGTAATTAGCATGCCGAATATTACTTGGAGTGTGAATTGGAACGAAATCGCCAATAGGTAAGACCATTTTACAATTTGGGCCCAAGTTAGAAGCAGAGCCTAAGGTGTAAATTATGGATAGTCCATATCTCGGAAACTATAAGAGATAATGCAATTTCGCCACCGGCAATGTAATTAGCATGCCGAATATTACTTGGAATGTGAATTGGAACGAAATCGCCAATAGATAAGACCATTTTACAATTTGGGCCCAAGTTAGAAGCAGAGCCTAAGGTGTAAATTATGGATAGTCCATATCTCGGAAACTATAAGAGATAATGCAATTTGGCAACCGGCAATGTAATTAGCATGCCGAATATTACTTGGAATGTGAATTGGAACGAAATCGCCAATAGATAAGACCATTTTACAATTTGGGCCCAAGTTAGAAGCAGAGCCTAAGGTGTAAATTATCGATAGTCCATATCTCGGAAACTATAAGAGATAATGCAATTTGGCAACCGGCAATGTAATTAGCATGCCGAATATTACTTGGAATGTGAATTGCAACGAAATCGCCAATAGATAAGACCATTTTTCAGTTTGGGCCCAAGTTAGAAGCAGAGCCTAAGGTGTAAATTATTGATAGTCCATATCTCGGAAACTATAAGAGATAATGCAATTTCGCAACCGGCAATGTAATTAGCATGCCGAATTTTACTTGGAGTGTGAATTGGAACGAAATCGCCAATAGGTAAGACCATTTTACAATTTGGGCCCATGTTAGAAGCAGAGCCTAAGGTGTAATTTATCGATAGTCCATATCTCGGAAACTATAAGAGATAATGCAATTTGGCAACCGGCAATGTAATTAGCATGCCGAATATTACTTGGAATGTGAATTGGAACGAAATCGCCAATAGATAAGACCATTTTACAATTTGGGCCCAAGTTAGAAGCAGAGCCTAAGGTGTAAATTATGGATAGTCCATATCTCGGAAACTATAAGAGATAATGCAATTTGGCAACCGGCAATGTAATTAGCATGCCGAATATTACTTGGAATGTGAATTGGAACGAAATCGCCAATAGATAAGACCATTTTACAATTTGGGCCCAAGTTAGAAGCAGAGCCTAAGGTGTAAATTATCGATAGTCCATATCTCGGAAACAATAAGAGATAATGCAATTTGGCAACCGGCAATGTAATTAGCATGCCGAATATTACTTGGAATGTGAATTGCAACGAAATCGCCAATAGATAAGACCATTTTTCAGTTTGGGCCCAAGTTAGAAGCAGAACCTAAGGTTAAAAATAATCGATAGTCCATATCTCGGAAACTATAAGAGATAATGCAATTTGGCAACCGGCAATGTAATTAGCATGCCGAATATTACTTGGAATGTGAATTGGAACGAAATCGCCAATAGATAAGACCATTTTACAATTTGGGCCCAAGTTAGAAGCAGAGCCTAAGGTGTAAATTATCGATAGTCCATATCTCGGAAACTATAAGAGATAATGCAACTTGGCCACCGGCAATGTAATTAGCATGCCGAATATTACTTGGAATGTGAATTGGAACGAAATCGCCAATAGGTAAGACCATTTTACAATTTGGGCCCAAGTTAGAAGCAGAGCCTAAGGTGTAAATTATCGATAGTCCATATCTCGGAAACTATAAGAGATAATTCAATTTGGCAACCGGCAATGTAATTAGCATGCCGAATATTACTTGGAATGTGAATTGGAACGAAATCGCCAATAGATAAGACCATTTTACAATTTGGGCCCAAGTTAGAAGCAGAGCCTAAGGTGTAAATTATTGATAGTCCATATCTCGGAAACTATAAGAGATAATGCAATTTCGCAACCGGCAATGTAATTAGCATGCCGAATATTACTTGGAGTGTGAATTGGAACGAAATCGCCAATAGGTAAGACCATTTTACAATTTGGGCCCAAGTTAGAAGCAGAGCCTAAGGTGTAAATTATGGATAGTCCATATCTCGGAAACTATAAGAGATAATGCAATTTCGCAACCGGCAATGTAATTAGCATGCCGAATATTACTTGGAATGTGAATTGGAACGAAATCGCCAATAGATAAGACCATTTTACAATTTGGGCCCAAGTTAGAAGCAGAGCCTAAGGTGTAAATTATGGATAGTCCATATCTCGGAAACTATAAGAGATAATGCAATTTGGCAACCGGCAATGTAATTAGCATGCCGAATATTACTTGGAATGTGAATTGGAACGAAATCGCCAATAGATAAGACCATTTTACAATTTGGGCCCAAGTTAGAAGCAGAGCCTAAGGTGTAAATTATCGATAGTCCATATCTCGGAAACTATAAGAGATAATGCAATTTGGCAACCGGCAATGTAATTAGCATGCCGAATATTACTTGGAATGTGAATTGCAACGAAATCGCCAATAGATAAGACCATTTTTCAGTTTGGGCCCAAGTTAGAAGCAGAACCTAAGGTTAAAAATAATCGACAGTCCATATCTCGGAAACTATAAGAGATAATGCAATTTGGCAACCGGCAATGTAATTAGCATGCCGAATATTACTTGGAATGTGAATTGGAACGAAATCGCCAATAGATAAGACCATTTTACAATTTGGGCCCAAGTTAGAAGCAGAGCCTAAGGTGTAAATTATCTATAGTCCATATCTCGGAAACTATAAGAGATAATGCAATTTGGCAACCTGCAATGTAATTAGCATGCCGAATATTACTTGGAGTGTGAATTGGAACGAAATCGCCAATAGATAAGACCATTTTACAATTTGGGCCCAAGTTAGAAGCAGAGCCTAAGGTGTAAATTATGGATAGTCCATATCTCGGAAACTATAAGAGATAATGCAATTTCGCAACCGGCAATGTAATTAGCATGCCGAATATTACTTGGAATGTGAATTGGAACGAAATCGCCAATAGATAAGACCATTTTACAATTTGGGCCCAAGTTAGAAGCAGAGCCTAAGGTGTAAATTATGGATAGTCCATATCTCGGAAACTATAAGAGATAATGCAATTTGGCAACCGGCAATGTAATTAGCATGCCGAATATTACTTGGAATGTGAATTGGAACGAAATCGCCAATAGATAAGACCATTTTACAATTTGGGCCCAAGTTAGAAGCAGAGCCTAAGGTGTAAATTATCGATAGTCCATATCTCGGAAACTATAAGAGATAATGCAATTTGGCAACCGGCAATGTAATTAGCATGCCGAATATTACTTGGAATGTGAATTGCAACGAAATCGCCAATAGATAAGACCATTTTTCAGTTTGGGCCCAAGTTAGAAGCAGAACCTAAGGTTAAAAATAATCGATAGTCCATATCTCGGAAACTATAAGAGATAATGCAATTTGGCAACCGGCAATGTAATTAGCATGCCGAATATTACTTGGAATGTGAATTGGAACGAAATCGCCAATAGGTAAGACCATTTTACAATTTGGGCCCAAGTTAGAAGCAGAGCCTAAGGTGTAAATTATTGATAGTCCATATCTCGGAAACTATAAGAGATAATGCAATTTCGCAACCGGCAATGTAATTAGCATGCCGAATATTACTTGGAGTGTGAATTGGAACGAAATCGCCAATAGGTAAGACCATTTTACAATTTGGGCCCAAGTTAGAAGCAGAGCCTAAGGTGTAAATTATGGATAGTCCATATCTCGGAAACTATAAGAGATAATGCAATTTCGCAACCGGCAATGTAATTAGCATGCCGAATATTACTTGGAATGTGAATTGGAACGAAATCGCCAATAGATAAGACCATTTTACAATTTGGGCCCAAGTTAGAAGCAGAGCCTAAGGTGTAAATTATGGATAGTCCATATCTCGGAAACTATAAGAGATAATGCAATTTGGCAACCGGCAATGTAATTAGCATGCCGAATATTACTTGGAATGTGAATTGGAACGAAATCGCCAATAGATAAGACCATTTTTCAGTTTGGGCCCAAGTTAGAAGCAGAACCTAAGGTTAAAAATAATCGATAGTCCATATCTCGGAAACTATAAGAGATAATGCAATTTGGCAACCGGCAATGTAATTAGCATGCCGAATATTACTTGGAATGTGAATTGGAACGAAATCGCCAATAGGTAAGACCATTTTACAATTTGGGCCCAAGTTAGAAGCAGAGCCTAAGGTGTAAATTATCGATAGTCCATATCTCGGAAACTATAAGAGATAATGCAACTTGGCCACCGGCAATGTAATTAGCATGCCGAATATTACTTGGAATGTGAATTGGAACGAAATCGCCAATAGGTAAGACCATTTTACAATTTGGGCCCAAGTTAGAAGCAGAGCCTAAGGTGTAAATTATCGATAGTCCATATCTCGGAAACTATAAGAGATAATTCAATTTGGCAACCGGCAATGTAATTAGCATGCCGAATATTACTTGGAATGTGAATTGGAACGAAATCGCCAATAGATAAGACCATTTTACAATTTGGGCCCAAGTTAGAAGCAGAGCCTAAGGTGTAAATTATCGATAGTCCATATCTCGGAAACTATAAGAGATAATGCAATTTGGCAACCGGCAATGTAATTAGCATGCCGAATATTACTTGGAATGTGAATTGGAACGAAATCGCCAATAGATAAGACCATTTTACAATTTGGGCCCAAGTTAGAAGCAGAGCCTAAGGTGTAAATTATCGATAGTCCATATCTCGGAAACTATAAGAGATAATGCAATTTGGCAACCGGCAATGTAATTAGCATGCCGAATATTACTTGGAGTGTGAATTGGAACGAAATCGCCAATAGATAAGACCATTTTACAATTTGGGCCCAAGTTAGAAGCAGAGCCTAATGTGTAAATTATCGATAGTCCATATCTCGGAAACTATAAGAGATAATGCAATTTGGCAACCGGCAATGTAATTAGCATGCCGAATATTACTTGGAATGTGAATTGGAACGAAATCGCCAATAGATAAGACCATTTTACAATTTGGGCCCAAGTTAGAAGCAGAGCCTAAGGTGTAAATTATTGATAGTCCATATCTCGGAAACTATAAGAGATAATGCAATTTCGCAACCGGCAATGTAATTAGCATGCCGAATATCACTTGGAATGTGAATTGGGCGAAATCGCCAATAGATAATACCATTTTACAATTTGGGCCCAAGTTAGAAGCAGAGCCTAAGGTGTAAATTATCGATAGTCTATATCTCGGAAACTATAAGAGATAATGCAATTTGGCAACCGGCAATGTAATTAGCATGCCGAATATTACTTGGAATGTGAATTGGAACGAAATCGCCAATAGATAAGGCCATTTTACAATTTGGGCCCAAGTTAGAAGCAGAGCCTAAGGTGTAAATTATCGATAGTCCATATCTCGGAAACTATAAGAGATAATGCAATTTGGCAACCGGCAATGTAATTAGCCTGCCGAATATTACTTGGAATGTGAATTGGAACGAAATCGCCAATAGATAAGACCATTTTACAATTTGGGCCCAAGTTAGAAGCAGAGCCTAAGGTGTAAATTATTGATAGTCCATATCTCGGAAACTATAAGAGATAATGCAATTTCGCAACCGGCAATGTAATTAGCATGCCGAATATTACTTGAAGTGTGAATTGGAACGAAATCGCCAATAGGTAAGACCATTTTACAATTTGGGCCCAAGTTAGAAGCAGAGCCTAAGGTGTAAATTATCGATAGTCCATATCTCGGAAACTATAAGAGATAATGCAATTTGGCAACCGGCAATGTAATTAGCATGCCGAATATTACTTGGAATGTGAATTGGAACGAAATCGCCAATAGATAAGACCATTTTACAATTTGGGCCCAAGTTAGAAGCAGAGCCTAAGGTGTAAATTATCGATAGTCCATATCTCGGAAACTATAAGAGATAATGCAATTTGGCAACCGGCAATGTAATTAGCATGCCGAATATCACTTGGAATGTGAATTGGGACGAAATCGCCAATAGATAAGGCCATTTTACAATTTGGGCCCAAGTTAGAAGCAGAGCCTAAGGTGTAAATTATCGATAGTCCATATCTCGGAAACTATAAGAGATAATGCAATTTGGCAACCGGCAATGTAATTAGCATGCCGAATATTACTTGGAATGTGAATTGGAACGAAATCGCCAATAGATAAGACCATTTTACAATTTGGGCCCAAGTTAGAAGCAGAGCCTAAGGTGTAAATTATGGATAGTCCATATCTCGGAAACTATAAGAGATAATGCAATTTCGCAACCGGCAATGTAATTAGCATGCCGAATATTACTTGGAATGTGAATTGGAACGAAATCGCCAATAGATAAGACCATTTTACAATTTGGGCCCAAGTTAGAAGCAGAGCCTAAGGTGTAAATTATGGATAGTCCATATCTCGGAAACTATAAGAGATAATGCAATTTGGCAACCGGCAATGTAATTAGCATGCCGAATATTACTTGGAATGTGAATTGGAACGAAATCGCCAATAGATAAGACCATTTTTCAGTTTGGGCCCAAGTTAGAAGCAGAACCTAAGGTTAAAAATAATCGATAGTCCATATCTCGGAAACTATAAGAGATAATGCAATTTGGCAACCGGCAATGTAATTAGCATGCCGAATATTACTTGGAATGTGAATTGGAACGAAATCGCCAATAGGTAAGACCATTTTACAATTTGGGCCCAAGTTAGAAGCAGAGCCTAAGGTGTAAATTATCGATAGTCCATATCTCGGAAACTATAAGAGATAATGCAACTTGGCCACCGGCAATGTAATTAGCATGCCGAATATTACTTGGAATGTGAATTGGAACGAAATCGCCAATAGGTAAGACCATTTTACAATTTGGGCCCAAGTTAGAAGCAGAGCCTAAGGTGTAAATTATCGATAGTCCATATCTCGGAAACTATAAGAGATAATTCAATTTGGCAACCGGCAATGTAATTAGCATGCCGAATATTACTTGGAATGTGAATTGGAACGAAATCGCCAATAGATAAGACCATTTTACAATTTGGGCCCAAGTTAGAAGCAGAGCCTAAGGTGTAAATTATCGATAGTCCATATCTCGGAAACTATAAGAGATAATGCAATTTGGCAACCGGCAATGTAATTAGCATGCCGAATATTACTTGGAATGTGAATTGGAACGAAATCGCCAATAGATAAGACCATTTTACAATTTGGGCCCAAGTTAGAAGCAGAGCCTAAGGTGTAAATTATCGATAGTCCATATCTCGGAAACTATAAGAGATAATGCAATTTGGCAACCGGCAATGTAATTAGCATGCCGAATATTACTTGGAGTGTGAATTGGAACGAAATCGCCAATAGATAAGACCATTTTACAATTTGGGCCCAAGTTAGAAGCAGAGCCTAATGTGTAAATTATCGATAGTCCATATCTCGGAAACTATAAGAGATAATGCAATTTGGCAACCGGCAATGTAATTAGCATGCCGAATATTACTTGGAATGTGAATTGGAACGAAATCGCCAATAGATAAGACCATTTTACAATTTGGGCCCAAGTTAGAAGCAGAGCCTAAGGTGTAAATTATTGATAGTCCATATCTCGGAAACTATAAGAGATAATGCAATTTCGCAACCGGCAATGTAATTAGCATGCCGAATATCACTTGGAATGTGAATTGGGCGAAATCGCCAATAGATAATACCATTTTACAATTTGGGCCCAAGTTAGAAGCAGAGCCTAAGGTGTAAATTATCGATAGTCTATATCTCGGAAACTATAAGAGATAATGCAATTTGGCAACCGGCAATGTAATTAGCATGCCGAATATTACTTGGAATGTGAATTGGAACGAAATCGCCAATAGATAAGGCCATTTTACAATTTGGGCCCAAGTTAGAAGCAGAGCCTAAGGTGTAAATTATCGATAGTCCATATCTCGGAAACTATAAGAGATAATGCAATTTGGCAACCGGCAATGTAATTAGCCTGCCGAATATTACTTGGAATGTGAATTGGAACGAAATCGCCAATAGATAAGACCATTTTACAATTTGGGCCCAAGTTAGAAGCAGAGCCTAAGGTGTAAATTATTGATAGTCCATATCTCGGAAACTATAAGAGATAATGCAATTTCGCAACCGGCAATGTAATTAGCATGCCGAATATTACTTGAAGTGTGAATTGGAACGAAATCGCCAATAGGTAAGACCATTTTACAATTTGGGCCCAAGTTAGAAGCAGAGCCTAAGGTGTAAATTATCGATAGTCCATATCTCGGAAACTATAAGAGATAATGCAATTTGGCAACCGGCAATGTAATTAGCATGCCGAATATTACTTGGAATGTGAATTGGAACGAAATCGCCAATAGATAAGACCATTTTACAATTTGGGCCCAAGTTAGAAGCAGAGCCTAAGGTGTAAATTATCGATAGTCCATATCTCGGAAACTATAAGAGATAATGCAATTTGGCAACCGGCAATGTAATTAGCATGCCGAATATCACTTGGAATGTGAATTGGGACGAAATCGCCAATAGATAAGGCCATTTTACAATTTGGGCCCAAGTTAGAAGCAGAGCCTAAGGTGTAAATTATCGATAGTCCATATCTCGGAAACTATAAGAGATAATGCAATTTGGCAACCGGCAATGTAATTAGCATGCCGAATATTACTTGGAATGTGAATTGGAACGAAATCGCCAATAGATAAGACCATTTTACAATTTGGGCCCAAGTTAGAAGCAGAGCCTAAGGTGTAAATTATTGATAGTCATATCTCGGAAACTATAAGAGATAATGCAATTTGGCAACCGGCAATGTAATTAGCATGCCGAATATTACTTGGAATGTGTATTGGAACGAAATCTCCAATAGATAAGACCATTTTACAATTTGGGCCCAAGTTAGAAGCAGAGCCTAAGGTGTAAATTATCGATAGTCCATATCTCGGAAACTATAAGAGATAATGCAATTTGGCAACCGGCAATGTAATTAGCATGCCGAATATTACTTGGAATGTGAATTGGAACAAAATCGCCAATAGATAAGATCATTTTACAATTTGGGCCCAAGTTAGAAGCAGAGCCTAAGGTGTAAATTATCGATAGTCCTTATCTCGGAAACTATAAGAGATAATTCAATTTGGCAACCGGCAATGTAATTAGCATGCCGAATATTACTTGGAATGTGAATTGGAACGAAATCGCCAATAGATAAGACCATTTTACAATTTGGGCCCAAGTTAGAAGCAGAGCCTAAGGTGTAAATTATCGATAGTCCATATCTCGGAAACTATAAGAGATAATGCAATTTGGCAACCGGCAATGTAATTAGCATGCCGAATATTACCTGGAATGTGAATTGGAACGAAATCGCCAATAGATAAGACCATTTTCAATTTGGGAGCAAGTTAGAAGCAGAGCCTAAGGTGTAAATTATCGATAGTCCATATCTCGGAAACTATAAGAGATAATGCAATTTGGCAACCGGCTATGTAATTAGCATGCCGAACATTACTTTGAATGTGAATTGGAACGAAATCGCCAATAGATAAGACGATTTTACAATTTGGGCCCAAGTTAGAAGCAGAGCCTAAGGTGTAAATTATCGATAGTCCATATCTCGGAAACTATAAGAGATAATGCAATTTGGCAACCGGCAATGTAATTAGCATGCCGAATATTACTTGGAATGTGAATTGGAACGAAATCGCCAATAGATAAGACCATTTTACAATTTTGGCCCAAGTTAGAAGCAGAGCCTAAGGTGTAAATTATTGATAGTCCATATGTCGGAAACTATAAGAGATAATGCAATTTCGCAACCGGCAATGTAATTAGCATGCCGAATATTACTTGGAGTGTGAATTGGAACGAAATCGCCAATAGATAAGACCATTTTACAATTTGGGCCCAAGTTAGAAGCAGAGCCTAAGGTGTAAATTATCGATAGTCCATATCTCGGAAACTATAAGAGATAATGCAATTTGGCAACCGGCAATGTAATTAGCATGCCGAATATTACTTGGAATGTGAATTGGAACGAAATCGCCAATAGATAAGACCATTTTACAATTTGGGCCCAAGTTAGAAGCAGAGCCTAAGGTGTAAATTATCGATAGTCCATATCTCGGAAACTATAAGAGATAATGCAATTTGGCAACCGCCAATGTAATTAGCATGCCGAATATTACTTGGAATGTGAAATGGAACGAAATCGCCAATAGATAAGACCATTTTACAATTTGGGCCCAAGTTAGAAGCAGAGCCTAAGGTGTAAATTATCGATAGTCCATATCTCGGAAACTATAAGAGATAATGCAATTTGGCAACCGGCAATGTAATTAGCATGCCGAATATTACTTGGAATGTGAATTGGAACGAAATCGCCAATACATAAGACCATTTTACAATTTGGGCCCAAGTTAGAAGCAGAGCCTAAGGTGTAAATTATCGATAGTCCATATCTCGGAAACTATAAGAGATAATGCAATTTGGCAACCGGCAATGTAATTAGCATGCCGAATATTACTTGGAATGTGAATGGGAACGAAATCGCCAATAGATAAGACCATTTTACAATTTGGACCCAAGTTAGAAGCAGAGCCTAAAGTGTAAATTATTGATAGTCCATATCTCGGAAACTATAAGAGATAATGCAATTTGGCAACCGGCAATGTAATTAGCATGCCGAATATTACTTGGAATGTGAATTGGAACGAAATCGCCAATAGATAAGACCATTTTACAATTTGGGCCCAAGTTAGAAGTAGAGCCTAAGGTGTAAATTATCGATAGTCCATATCTCGGAAACTATAAGAGATAATGCAATTTGGCAACCGGCAATGTAATTAGCATGCCGAATATTACTTGGAATGTGAATTGGAACGAAATCGCCAATAGATAAGACCATTTTACAGTTTGGGCCCAAGTTAGAAGCAGAGCCTAAGGTTAAAAATAATCGATGGTCCATATCTCGGAAACTATAAGAGATAATGCAATTTGGCAACCGGCAATGTAATTAGCATGCCGAATATTACTTGGAATGTGAATTGGAACGAAATCGCCAATAGATAAGACCATTTTACAATTTGGGCCCAAGTTAGAAGCAGAGCATAAGGTGTAAATTATCGATAGTCCATATCTCGGAAACTATAAGAGATAATGCAACTTGGCCACCGGCAATGTAATTAGCATGCCGAATATTACTTGGAATGTGAATTGGAACGAAATCGCCAATAGGTAAGACCATTTTACAATTTGGGCCCAAGTTAGAAGCAGAGCCTAAGGTGTAAATTATCGATAGTCCATATCTCGGAAACTCTAAGAGATAATTCAATTTGGCAACCGGCAATGTAATTAGCATGCCGAATATTACATGGAATGTGAATTGGAACGAAATCGCCAATAGATAAGACCATTTTACAATTTGGGCCCAAGTTAGAAGCAGAGCCTAAGGTGTAAATTATCGATAGTCCATATCTCGGAAACTATAAGAGATAATGCAATTTGGCAACCGGCAATGTAATTAGCATGCCGAATATTACTTGGAATGTGAATTGGAACGAAATCGCCAATAGATAAGACGATTTTACAATTTGGGCCCAAGTTAGAAGCAGAGCCTAAGGTGTAAATTATCGATAGTCCATATCTCGGAAACTATAAGAGATAATGCAATTTGGCAACCGGCAATTTAATTAGCATGCCGAATATTACTTGGAATGTGAATTGGAACGAAATCGCCAATAGATAAGGCCATTTTACAATTTGGGCCCAAGTTAGAAGCAGAGCCTAAGGTGTAAATTATCGATAGTCTATATCTCGGAAACTATAAGAGATAATGCAATTTGGCAACCGGCAATGTAATTAGCATGCCGAATATTACTTGGAATGTGAATTGGAACGAAATCGCCAATAGATAAGACCATTTTACAATTTGGGCCCAAGTTAGAAGCAGAGCCTAAGGTGTAAATTATCGATAGTCCATATCTCGGAAACTATAAGAGATAATGCAACTTGGCCACCGGCAATGTAATTAGCATGCCGAATATTACTTGGAATGTGAATTGGAACGAAATCGCCAATAGGTAAGACCATTTTACAATTTGGGCCCAAGTTAGAAGCATAGCCTAAGGTGTAAATTATCGATAGTCCATATCTCGGAAACTATAAGAGATAATTCAATTTGGCAACCGGCAATGTAATTAGCATGCCGAATATTACTTGGAATGTGAATTGGAACGAAATCGCCAATAGATAAGACCATTTTACAATTTGGGCCCAAGTTAGAAGCAGAGCCTAAGGTGTAAATTATTGATAGTCCATATCTCGGAAACTATAAGAGATAATGCAATTTCGCAACCGGCAATGTAATTAGCATGCCGAATATTACTTGGAGTGTGAATTGGAACGAAATCGCCAATAGGTAAGACCATTTTACAATTTGGGCCCAAGTTAGAAGCAGAGCCTAAGGTGTAAATTATGGATAGTCCATATCTCGGAAACTATAAGAGATAATGCAATTTCGCAACCGGCAATGTAATTAGCATGCCGAATATTACTTGGAATGTGAATTGGAACGAAATCGCCAATAGATAAGACCATTTTACAATTTGGGCCCAAGTTAGAAGCAGAGCCTAAGGTGTAAATTATGGATAGTCCATATCTCGGAAACTATAAGAGATAATGCAATTTGGCAACCGGCAATGTAATTAGCATGCCGAATATTACTTGGAATGTGAATTGGAACGAAATCGCCAATAGATAAGACCATTTTACAATTTGGGCCCAAGTTAGAAGCAGAGCCTAAGGTGTAAATTATCGATAGTCCATATCTCGGAAACTATAAGAGATAATGCAATTTGGCAACCGGCAATGTAATTAGCATGCCGAATATTACTTGGAATGTGAATTGCAACGAAATCGCCAATAGATAAGACCATTTTTCAGTTTGGGCCCAAGTTAGAAGCAGAACCTAAGGTTAAAAATAATCGACAGTCCATATCTCGGAAACTATAAGAGATAATGCAATTTGGCAACCGGCAATGTAATTAGCATGCCGAATATTACTTGGAATGTGAATTGGAACGAAATCGCCAATAGATAAGACCATTTTACAATTTGGGCCCAAGTTAGAAGCAGAGCCTAAGGTGTAAATTATCTATAGTCCATATCTCGGAAACTATAAGAGATAATGCAATTTGGCAACCTGCAATGTAATTAGCATGCCGAATATTACTTGGAATGTGAATTGGAACGAAATCGCCAATAGATAAGACCATTTTACAATTTGGGCCCAAGTTAGAAGCAGAGCCTAAGGTGTAAATTATGGATAGTCCATATCTCGGAAACTATAAGAGATAATGCAATTTCGCAACCGGCAATGTAATTAGCATGCCGAATATTACTTGGAATGTGAATTGGAACGAAATCGCCAATAGATAAGACCATTTTACAATTTGGGCCCAAGTTAGAAGCAGAGCCTAAGGTGTAAATTATGGATAGTCCATATCTCGGAAACTATAAGAGATAATGCAATTTGGCAACCGGCAATGTAATTAGCATGCCGAATATTACTTGGAATGTGAATTGGAACGAAATCGCCAATAGATAAGACCATTTTACAATTTGGGCCCAAGTTAGAAGCAGAGCCTAAGGTGTAAATTATCGATAGTCCATATCTCGGAAACTATAAGAGATAATGCAATTTGGCAACCGGCAATGTAATTAGCATGCCGAATATTACTTGGAATGTGAATTGCAACGAAATCGCCAATAGATAAGACCATTTTTCAGTTTGGGCCCAAGTTAGAAGCAGAACCTAAGGTTAAAAATAATCGATAGTCCATATCTCGGAAACTATAAGAGATAATGCAATTTGGCAACCGGCAATGTAATTAGCATGCCGAATATTACTTGGAATGTGAATTGGAACGAAATCGCCAATAGGTAAGACCATTTTACAATTTGGGCCCAAGTTAGAAGCAGAGCCTAAGGTGTAAATTATTGATAGTCCATATCTCGGAAACTATAAGAGATAATGCAATTTCGCAACCGGCAATGTAATTAGCATGCCGAATATTACTTGGAGTGTGAATTGGAACGAAATCGCCAATAGGTAAGACCATTTTACAATTTGGGCCCAAGTTAGAAGCAGAGCCTAAGGTGTAAATTATGGATAGTCCATATCTCGGAAACTATAAGAGATAATGCAATTTCGCAACCGGCAATGTAATTAGCATGCCGAATATTACTTGGAATGTGAATTGGAACGAAATCGCCAATAGATAAGACCATTTTACAATTTGGGCCCAAGTTAGAAGCAGAGCCTAAGGTGTAAATTATGGATAGTCCATATCTCGGAAACTATAAGAGATAATGCAATTTGGCAACCGGCAATGTAATTAGCATGCCGAATATTACTTGGAATGTGAATTGGAACGAAATCGCCAATAGATAAGACCATTTTTCAGTTTGGGCCCAAGTTAGAAGCAGAACCTAAGGTTAAAAATAATCGATAGTCCATATCTCGGAAACTATAAGAGATAATGCAATTTGGCAACCGGCAATGTAATTAGCATGCCGAATATTACTTGGAATGTGAATTGGAACGAAATCGCCAATAGGTAAGACCATTTTACAATTTGGGCCCAAGTTAGAAGCAGAGCCTAAGGTGTAAATTATCGATAGTCCATATCTCGGAAACTATAAGAGATAATGCAACTTGGCCACCGGCAATGTAATTAGCATGCCGAATATTACTTGGAATGTGAATTGGAACGAAATCGCCAATAGGTAAGACCATTTTACAATTTGGGCCCAAGTTAGAAGCAGAGCCTAAGGTGTAAATTATCGATAGTCCATATCTCGGAAACTATAAGAGATAATTCAATTTGGCAACCGGCAATGTAATTAGCATGCCGAATATTACTTGGAATGTGAATTGGAACGAAATCGCCAATAGATAAGACCATTTTACAATTTGGGCCCAAGTTAGAAGCAGAGCCTAAGGTGTAAATTATCGATAGTCCATATCTCGGAAACTATAAGAGATAATGCAATTTGGCAACCGGCAATGTAATTAGCATGCCGAATATTACTTGGAATGTGAATTGGAACGAAATCGCCAATAGATAAGACCATTTTACAATTTGGGCCCAAGTTAGAAGCAGAGCCTAAGGTGTAAATTATCGATAGTCCATATCTCGGAAACTATAAGAGATAATGCAATTTGGCAACCGGCAATGTAATTAGCATGCCGAATATTACTTGGAGTGTGAATTGGAACGAAATCGCCAATAGATAAGACCATTTTACAATTTGGGCCCAAGTTAGAAGCAGAGCCTAATGTGTAAATTATCGATAGTCCATATCTCGGAAACTATAAGAGATAATGCAATTTGGCAACCGGCAATGTAATTAGCATGCCGAATATTACTTGGAATGTGAATTGGAACGAAATCGCCAATAGATAAGACCATTTTACAATTTGGGCCCAAGTTAGAAGCAGAGCCTAAGGTGTAAATTATTGATAGTCCATATCTCGGAAACTATAAGAGATAATGCAATTTCGCAACCGGCAATGTAATTAGCATGCCGAATATCACTTGGAATGTGAATTGGGCGAAATCGCCAATAGATAATACCATTTTACAATTTGGGCCCAAGTTAGAAGCAGAGCCTAAGGTGTAAATTATCGATAGTCTATATCTCGGAAACTATAAGAGATAATGCAATTTGGCAACCGGCAATGTAATTAGCATGCCGAATATTACTTGGATTGTGAATTGGAACGAAATCGCCAATAGATAAGGCCATTTTACAATTTGGGCCCAAGTTAGAAGCAGAGCCTAAGGTGTAAATTATCGATAGTCCATATCTCGGAAACTATAAGAGATAATGCAATTTGGCAACCGGCAATGTAATTAGCCTGCCGAATATTACTTGGAATGTGAATTGGAACGAAATCGCCAATAGATAAGACCATTTTACAATTTGGGCCCAAGTTAGAAGCAGAGCCTAAGGTGTAAATTATTGATAGTCCATATCTCGGAAACTATAAGAGATAATGCAATTTCGCAACCGGCAATGTAATTAGCATGCCGAATATTACTTGAAGTGTGAATTGGAACGAAATCGCCAATAGGTAAGACCATTTTACAATTTGGGCCCAAGTTAGAAGCAGAGCCTAAGGTGTAAATTATCGATAGTCCATATCTCGGAAACTATAAGAGATAATGCAATTTGGCAACCGGCAATGTAATTAGCATGCCGAATATTACTTGGAATGTGAATTGGAACGAAATCGCCAATAGATAAGACCATTTTACAATTTGGGCCCAAGTTAGAAGCAGAGCCTAAGGTGTAAATTATCGATAGTCCATATCTCGGAAACTATAAGAGATAATGCAATTTGGCAACCGGCAATGTAATTAGCATGCCGAATATCACTTGGAATGTGAATTGGGACGAAATCGCCAATAGATAAGGCCATTTTACAATTTGGGCCCAAGTTAGAAGCAGAGCCTAAGGTGTAAATTATCGATAGTCCATATCTCGGAAACTATAAGAGATAATGCAATTTGGCAACCGGCAATGTAATTAGCATGCCGAATATTACTTGGAATGTGAATTGGAACGAAATCGCCAATAGATAAGACCATTTTACAATTTGGGCCCAAGTTAGAAGCAGAGCCTAAGGTGTAAATTATTGATAGTCATATCTCGGAAACTATAAGAGATAATGCAATTTGGCAACCGGCAATGTAATTAGCATGCCGAATATTACTTGGAATGTGTATTGGAACGAAATCTCCAATAGATAAGACCATTTTACAATTTGGGCCCAAGTTAGAAGCAGAGCCTAAGGTGTAAATTATCGATAGTCCATATCTCGGAAACTATAAGAGATAATGCAATTTGGCAACCGGCAATGTAATTAGCATGCCGAATATTACTTGGAATGTGAATTGGAACAAAATCGCCAATAGATAAGATCATTTTACAATTTGGGCCCAAGTTAGAAGCAGAGCCTAAGGTGTAAATTATCGATAGTCCTTATCTCGGAAACTATAAGAGATAATTCAATTTGGCAACCGGCAATGTAATTAGCATGCCGAATATTACTTGGAATGTGAATTGGAACGAAATCGCCAATAGATAAGACCATTTTACAATTTGGGCCCAAGTTAGAAGCAGAGCCTAAGGTGTAAATTATCGATAGTCCATATCTCGGAAACTATAAGAGATAATGCAATTTGGCAACCGGCAATGTAATTAGCATGCCGAATATTACCTGGAATGTGAATTGGAACGAAATCGCCAATAGATAAGACCATTTTCAATTTGGGAGCAAGTTAGAAGCAGAGCCTAAGGTGTAAATTATCGATAGTCCATATCTCGGAAACTATAAGAGATAATGCAATTTGGCAACCGGCTATGTAATTAGCATGCCGAACATTACTTTGAATGTGAATTGGAACGAAATCGCCAATAGATAAGACGATTTTACAATTTGGGCCCAAGTTAGAAGCAGAGCCTAAGGTGTAAATTATCGATAGTCCATATCTCGGAAACTATAAGAGATAATGCAATTTGGCAACCGGCAATGTAATTAGCATGCCGAATATTACTTGGAATGTGAATTGGAACGAAATCGCCAATAGATAAGACCATTTTACAATTTTGGCCCAAGTTAGAAGCAGAGCCTAAGGTGTAAATTATTGATAGTCCATATGTCGGAAACTATAAGAGATAATGCAATTTCGCAACCGGCAATGTAATTAGCATGCCGAATATTACTTGGAGTGTGAATTGGAACGAAATCGCCAATAGATAAGACCATTTTACAATTTGGGCCCAAGTTAGAAGCAGAGCCTAAGGTGTAAATTATCGATAGTCCATATCTCGGAAACTATAAGAGATAATGCAATTTGGCAACCGGCAATGTAATTAGCATGCCGAATATTACTTGGAATGTGAATTGGAACGAAATCGCCAATAGATAAGACCATTTTACAATTTGGGCCCAAGTTAGAAGCAGAGCCTAAGGTGTAAATTATCGATAGTCCATATCTCGGAAACTATAAGAGATAATGCAATTTGGCAACCGCCAATGTAATTAGCATGCCGAATATTACTTGGAATGTGAAATGGAACGAAATCGCCAATAGATAAGACCATTTTACAATTTGGGCCCAAGTTAGAAGCAGAGCCTAAGGTGTAAATTATCGATAGTCCATATCTCGGAAACTATAAGAGATAATGCAATTTGGCAACCGGCAATGTAATTAGCATGCCGAATATTACTTGGAATGTGAATTGGAACGAAATCGCCAATACATAAGACCATTTTACAATTTGGGCCCAAGTTAGAAGCAGAGCCTAAGGTGTAAATTATCGATAGTCCATATCTCGGAAACTATAAGAGATAATGCAATTTGGCAACCGGCAATGTAATTAGCATGCCGAATATTACTTGGAATGTGAATGGGAACGAAATCGCCAATAGATAAGACCATTTTACAATTTGGACCCAAGTTAGAAGCAGAGCCTAAAGTGTAAATTATTGATAGTCCATATCTCGGAAACTATAAGAGATAATGCAATTTGGCAACCGGCAATGTAATTAGCATGCCGAATATTACTTGGAATGTGAATTGGAACGAAATCGCCAATAGATAAGACCATTTTACAATTTGGGCCCAAGTTAGAAGTAGAGCCTAAGGTGTAAATTATCGATAGTCCATATCTCGGAAACTATAAGAGATAATGCAATTTGGCAACCGGCAATGTAATTAGCATGCCGAATATTACTTGGAATGTGAATTGGAACGAAATCGCCAATAGATAAGACCATTTTACAGTTTGGGCCCAAGTTAGAAGCAGAGCCTAAGGTTAAAAATAATCGATGGTCCATATCTCGGAAACTATAAGAGATAATGCAATTTGGCAACCGGCAATGTAATTAGCATGCCGAATATTACTTGGAATGTGAATTGGAACGAAATCGCCAATAGATAAGACCATTTTACAATTTGGGCCCAAGTTAGAAGCAGAGCCTAAGGTGTAAATTATCGATAGTCCATATCTCGGAAACTATAAGAGATAATGCAACTTGGCCACCGGCAATGTAATTAGCATGCCGAATATTACTTGGAATGTGAATTGGAACGAAATCGCCAATAGGTAAGACCATTTTACAATTTGGGCCCAAGTTAGAAGCAGAGCCTAAGGTGTAAATTATCGATAGTCCATATCTCGGAAACTCTAAGAGATAATTCAATTTGGCAACCGGCAATGTAATTAGCATGCCGAATATTACATGGAATGTGAATTGGAACGAAATCGCCAATAGATAAGACCATTTTACAATTTGGGCCCAAGTTAGAAGCAGAGCCTAAGGTGTAAATTATCGATAGTCCATATCTCGGAAACTATAAGAGATAATGCAATTTGGCAACCGGCAATGTAATTAGCATGCCGAATATTACTTGGAATGTGAATTGGAACGAAATCGCCAATAGATAAGACGATTTTACAATTTGGGCCCAAGTTAGAAGCAGAGCCTAAGGTGTAAATTATCGATAGTCCATATCTCGGAAACTATAAGAGATAATGCAATTTGGCAACCGGCAATTTAATTAGCATGCCGAATATTACTTGGAATGTGAATTGGAACGAAATCGCCAATAGATAAGGCCATTTTACAATTTGGGCCCAAGTTAGAAGCAGAGCCTAAGGTGTAAATTATCGATAGTCTATATCTCGGAAACTATAAGAGATAATGCAATTTGGCAACCGGCAATGTAATTAGCATGCCGAATATTACTTGGAATGTGAATTGGAACGAAATCGCCAATAGATAAGACCATTTTACAATTTGGGCCCAAGTTAGAAGCAGAGCCTAAGGTGTAAATTATCGATAGTCCTTATCTCGGAAACTATAAGAGATAATTCAATTTGGCAACCGGCAATGTAATTAGCATGCCGAATATTACTTGGAATGTGAATTGGAACGAAATCGCCAATAGATAAGACCATTTTACAATTTGGGCCCAAGTTAGAAGCAGAGCCTAAGGTGTAAATTATCGATAGTCCATATCTCGGAAACTATAAGAGATAATGCAATTTGGCAACCGGCAATGTAATTAGCATGCCGAATATTACCTGGAATGTGAATTGGAACGAAATCGCCAATAGATAAGACCATTTTCAATTTGGGAGCAAGTTAGAAGCAGAACCTAAGGTGTAAATTATCGATAGTCCATATCTCGCAAACTATAAGAGATAATGCAATTTGGCAACCGGCAATGTAATTAGCATGCCGAGTATTACTTGGAATGTGAATTGGAACGAAATCGCCAATAGATAAGACCATTTTACAATTTGGGCCCAAGTTAGAAGCAGAGCCTATGGTGTAAATTATCGATAGTCCATATCTCGGAAACTATAAGAGATAATGCAATTTGGCAACCGGCTATGCAATTAGCATGCCAAACATTACTTTGAATGTGAATTGGAACGAAATCGCCAATAGATAAGACCATTTTACAATTTGGGCCCAAGTTAGAAGCAGAGCCTATGGTGTAAATTATCGATAGTCCATATCTCGGAAACTATAAGAGATAATGCAATTTGGCAACCGGCAATGTAATTAGCATGCCGAATATTACTTGGAATGTGAATTGGAACGAAATCGCCAATAGATAAGACCATTTTACAATTTGGGCCCAAGTTAGAAGCAGAGCCTAAGGTGTAAATTATCGATAGTCCATATCTCGGAAACTATAAGAGATAATGCAATTTGGCAACCGGCAATGTAATTAGCATGCCGAATATTACTTGGAATGTGAATTGGAACGAAATCGCCAATAGATAAGACCATTTTACAATTTGGGCCCAAGTTAGAAGCAGAGCCTAAGGTGTAAATTATCGATAGTCCATATCTCGGAAACTATAAGAGATAATGCAATTTGGCAACCGGCAATTTAATTAGCATGCCGAATATTACTTGGAATGTGAATTGGAACGAAATCGCCAATAGATAAGACCATTTTACAATTTGGGCCCAAGTTAGAAGCAGAGCCTAAGGTGTAAATTATCGATAGTCCATATCTCGGAAACTATAAGAGATAATGCAATTTGGCAACCGGCAATGTAATTAGCATGCCGAATATTACTTGGAATGTGAATTGGAACGAAATCGCCAATAGATGAGACCATTTTACAATTTGGGCCCAAGTTAGAAGCAGAGCCTAAGGTGTAAATTATCGATAGTCCATATCTCGGAAACTATAAGAGATAGTGCAATTTGGCAACCGGAAATGTAATCAGCATGCCGAATATTACTTGGAATGTGAATTGGAACGAAATCGCCAATAGATAAGGCCATTTTACAATTTGGGCCCAAGTTAGAAGCAGAGCCTAAGGTGTAAATTATCGATAGTCCATATCTCGGAAACTATAAGAGATAATGCAATTTGGCAACCGGCAATGTAATTAGCATGCCGAATATTACTTGGAATGTGAATTGGAACGAAATCGCCAATAGAAAAGACGATTTTACAATTTGGGCCCAAGTTAGAAGCAGAGCCTAAGGTGTAAATTATCGATAGTCCATATCTCGGAAACTATAAGAGATAATGCAATTTGGCAACCGGCAATTTAATTAGCATGCCGAATATTACTTGGAATGTGAATTGGAACGAAATCGCCAATAGATAAGGCCATTTTACAATTTGGGCCCAAGTTAGAAGCAGAGCCTAAGGTGTAAATTATCGATAGTCTATATCTCGGAAACTATAAGAGATAATGCAATTTGGCAACCGGCAATGTAATTAGCATGCCGAATATTACTTGGAATGTGAATTGGAACGAAATCGCCAATAGATAAGACCATTTTACAATTTGGGCCCAAGTTAGAAGCAGAGCCTAAGGTGTAAATTATCGATAGTCCATATCTCGGAAACTATAAGAGATAATGCAATTTGGCAACCGGCAATGTAATTAGCATGCCGAATATTACCTGGAATGTGAATTGGAACGAAATCGCCAATAGATAAGACCATTTTCAATTTGGGAGCAAGTTAGAAGCAGAGCCTAAGGTGTAAATTATCGATAGTCCATATCTCGCAAACTATAAGAGATAATGCAATTTGGCAACCGGCAATGTAATTAGCATGCCGAATATTACTTGGAATGTGAATTGGAACGAAATCGCCAATAGATAAGACCATTTTACAATTTGGGCCCAAGTTAGAAGCAGAGCCTATGGTGTAAATTATCGATAGTCCATATCTCGGAAACTATAAGAGATAATGCAATTTGGCAACCGGCTATGCAATTAGCATGCCAAACATTACTTTGAATGTGAATTGGAACGAAATCGCCAATAGATAAGACCATTTTACAATTTGGGCCCAAGTTAGAAGCAGAGCCTATGGTGTAAATTATCGATAGTCCATATCTCGGAAACTATAAGAGATAATGCAATTTGGCAACCGGCAATGTAATTAGCATGCCGAATATTACTTGGAATGTGAATTGGAACGAAATCGCCAATAGATAAGACCATTTTACAATTTGGGCCCAAGTTAGAAGCAGAGCCTAAGGTGTAAATTATCGATAGTCCATATCTCGGAAACTATAAGAGATAATGCAATTTGGCAACCGGCAATGTAATTAGCATGCCGAATATTACTTGGAATGTGAATTGGAACGAAATCGCCAATAGATAAGACCATTTTACAATTTGGGCCCAAGTTAGAAGCAGAGCCTAAGGTGTAAATTATCGATAGTCCATATCTCGGAAACTATAAGAGATAATGCAATTTGGCAACCGGCAATTTAATTAGCATGCCGAATATTACTTGGAATGTGAATTGGAACGAAATCGCCAATAGATAAGACCATTTTACAATTTGGGCCCAAGTTAGAAGCAGAGCCTAAGGTGTAAATTATCGATAGTCCATATCTCGGAAACTATAAGAGATAATGCAATTTGGCAACCGGCAATGTAATTAGCATGCCGAATATTACTTGGAATGTGAATTGGAACGAAATCGCCAATAGATGAGACCATTTTACAATTTGGGCCCAAGTTAGAAGCAGAGCCTAAGGTGTAAATTATCGATAGTCCATATCTCGGAAACTATAAGAGATAGTGCAATTTGGCAACCGGCAATGTAATCAGCATGCCGAATATTACTTGGAATGTGAATTGGAACGAAATCGCCAATAGATAAGGCCATTTTACAATTTGGGCCCAAGTTAGAAGCAGAGCCTAAGGTGTAAATTATCGATAGTCCATATCTCGGAAACTATAAGAGATAATGCAATTTGGCAACCGGCAATGTAATTAGCATGCCGAATATTACTTGGAATGTGAATTGGAACGAAATCGCCAATAGAAAAGACGATTTTACAATTTGGGCCCAAGTTAGAAGCAGAGCCTAAGGTGTAAATTATCGATAGTCCATATCTCGGAAACTATAAGAGATAATGCAATTTGGCAACCGGCAATTTAATTAGCATGCCGAATATTACTTGGAATGTGAATTGGAACGAAATCGCCAATAGATAAGGCCATTTTACAATTTGGGCCCAAGTTAGAAGCAGAGCCTAAGGTGTAAATTATCGATAGTCTATATCTCGGAAACTATAAGAGATAATGCAATTTGGCAACCGGCAATGTAATTAGCATGCCGAATATTACTTGGAATGTGAATTGGAACGAAATCGCCAATAGATAAGACCATTTTACAATTTGGGCCCAAGTTAGAAGCAGAGCCTAAGGTGTAAATTATCGATAGTCCTTATCTCGGAAACTATAAGAGATAATTCAATTTGGCAACCGGCAATGTAATTAGCATGCCGAATATTACTTGGAATGTGAATTGGAACGAAATCGCCAATAGATAAGACCATTTTCAATTTGGGAGCAAGTTAGAAGCAGAGCCTATGGTGTAAATTATCGATAGTCCATATCTCGGAAACTATAAGAGATAATGCAATTTGGCAACCGGCAATGTAATTAGCATGCCGAATATTACTTGGAATGTGAATTGGAACGAAATCGCCAATAGATAAGACCATTTTACAATTTGGGCCCAAGTTAGAAGCAGAGCCTAAGGTGTAAATTATCGATAGTCTATATCTCGGAAACTATAAGAGATGATGCAATTTGGCAACCGGCAATGTAATTAGCATGCCGAATATTACCTGGAATGTGAATTGGAACGAAATCGCCAATAGATAAGACCATTTTCAATTTGGGAGCAAGTTAGAAGCAGAGCCTAAGGTGTAAATTATCGATAGTCCATATCTCGGAAACTATAAGAGATAATGCAATTTGGCAACCGGCAATGTAATTAGCATGCCGAATATTACTTGGAATGTGAATTGGAACGAAATCGCCAATAGATAAGACCATTTTACAATTTGGGCCCAAGTTAGAAGCAGAGCCTATGGTGTAAATTATCGATAGTCCATATCTCGGAAACTATAAGAGATAATGCAATTTGGCAACCGGCTATGTAATTAGCATGCCGAACATTACTTTGAATGTGAATTGGAACGAAATCGCCAATAGATAAGACCATTTTACAATTTGGGCACAAGTTAGAAGCAGAGCCTATGGTGTAAATTATCGATAGTCCATATCTCGGAAACTATAAGAGATAATGCAATTTGGCAACCGGCAATGTAATTAGCATGCCGAATATTACTTGGAATGTGAATTGGAACGAAATCGCCAATAGATAAGACCATTTTACAATCTGGGCCCAAGTTAGAAGCAGAGCCTAAGGTGTAAATTATCGATAGTCCATATCTCGGAAACTATAAGAGATAATGCAATTTGGCAACCGGCAATGTAATTAGCATGCCGAATATTACTTGGAATGTGAATTGGAACGAAATCGCCAATAGATAAGACCATTTTACAATTTGGGCCCAAGTTAGAAGCAGAGCCTAAGGTGTAAATTATCAGGTTCGTCCATCGATCGATGGACGAACCTATCGATAGTCCATATCTCGGAAACTATAAGAGATAATGCAATTTTTCAACCGGCAATGTAATTAGCATGCCGAATATTACTTGGAATGTGAATTGGAACGAAATCGCCAATAGATAAGACCATTTTACAATTTGGGCCCAAGTTAGAAGCAGAGCCTAAGGTGTAAATTATCGATAGTCCATATCTCGGAAACTATAAGAGATAATGCAATTTGGCAACCGGCAATGTAATTAGCATGCCGAATATTACTTGGAATGTGAATTGGAACGAAATCGCCAATAGATAAGACCATTTTACAATTTGGGCCCAAGTTAGAAGCAGAGCCTAAGGTGTAAATTATCGATAGTCCATATCTCGGAAACTATAAGAGATAATGCAATTTGGCAACCGGCAATTTAATTAGCATGCCGAATATTACTTGAAATGTGAATTGGAACGAAATCGCCAATAGATAAGACCATTTTACATTTTGGGTCCAAGTTAGAAGCAGAGCCTAAGGTGTAAATTATCGATAGTCCATATCTCGGAAACTATAAGAGATAATGCAATTTGGCAACCGGCAATGTAATTAGCATGCCGAATATTACTTGGAATGTGAATTGGAACGAAATCGCCAATAGATGAGACCATTTTACAATTTGGGCCCAAGTTAGAAGCAGAGCCTAAGGTGTAAATTATCGATAGTCCATATCTCGGAATCTATAAGAGATAGTGCAATTTGGCAACCGGCAATGTAATCAGCATGCCGAATATTACTTGGAATGTGAATTGGAACGAAATCGCCAATAGATAAGGCCATTTTACAATTTGGGCCCAAGTTAGAAGCAGAGCCCAAGGTGTAAATTATCGATAGTCCATATCTCGGAAACTATAAGAGATAATGCAATTTGGCAACCGGCAATGTAATTAGCATGCCGAATATTACTTGGAATGTGAATTGGAACGAAATCGCCAATAGATAAGACCATTTTACAATTTGGGCCCAAGTTAGAAGCAGAGCCTAAGGTGTAAATTATCGATAGTCCATATCTCGGAAACTATAAGAGATAATGCAACTTGGCCACCGGCAATGTAATTAGCATGCCGAATATTACTTGGGATGTGAATTGGAACGAAATCGCCAATAGATAAGACCATTTTACAATTTGGGCCCAAGTTAGAAGCAGAGCCTAAGGTGTAAATTATCGATAGTCCATATCTCGGAAACTATAAGAGATAATGCAATTTGGCAACCGGCAATGTAATTAGCATGCCGAATATTACTTGGAATGTGAATTGGAACGAAATCGCCAATAGATAAGACGATTTTACAATTTGGGCCCAAGTTAGAAGCAGAGCCTAAGGTGAAAATTATCGATAGTCCATATCTCGGAAACTATAAGAGATAATGCAATTTGGCAACCGGCAATGTAATTAGCATGCCGAATATTACTTGGAATGTGAATTGGAACGAAATCGCCAATAGATAAGACGATTTTACAATTTGGGCCCAAGTTAGAAGCAGAGCCTAAGGTGTAAATTATCGATAGTCCATATCTCGGAAACTATAAGAGATAATGCAATTTGGCAACCGGCAATGTAATTAGCATGCCGAATATTACTTGGAATGTGAATTGGAACGAAATCGCCAATAGATAAGACCATTTTACAATTTTGGCCCAAGTTAAAAGCAGAGCCTAAGGTGTAAATTATTGATAGTCCATATCTCGGAAACTATAAGAGATAATGCAATTTCGCAACCGGCAATGTAATTAGCATGCCGAATATTACTTGGAATGTGAATTGGAACGAAATCGCCAATAGATAAGACCATTTTACAATTTGGGCCCAAGTTAGAAGCAGAGCCTAAGGTGTAAATTATCGATAGTCCATATCTCGGAAACTATAAGAGATAATGCAATTTGGCAACCGGCAATGTAATTAGCATGCCGAATATTACTTGGAATGTGAATTGGAACGAAATCGCCAATAGATAAGACCATTTTACAATTTGGGCCCAAGTTAGAAGCAGAGCCTAAGGTGTAAATTATCGATAGTCCATATCTCGGAAACTATAAGAGATAATGCATTTTGGCAACCGGCAATGTAATTAGCATGCCGAATATTACTTGGAATGTGAAATGGAACGAAATCGCCAATAGATAAGACCATTTAACAATTTCGGCCCAAGTTAGAAGCAGAGCCTAAGGTGTAAATTATCGATAGTCCATATCTCGGAAACTATAAGAGATAATGCAATTTGGCAACCGGCAATGTAATTAGCATGCCGAATATTACTTGGAATGTGAATTGGAACGAAATCGCCAATAGATAAGACCATTTTACAATTTGGGCCCAAGTTAGAAGCAGAGCCTAAGGTGTAAATTATCGATAGTCCATATCTCGGAAACTATAAGAGATAATGCAATTTGGCAACCGGCAATGTAATTAGCATGCCGAATATTACTTGGAATGTGAATGGGAACGAAATCGCCAATAGATAAGACCATTTTACAATTTGGGCCCAAGTTAGAAGCAGAGCCTAAGGTGTAAATTATTGATAGTCCATATCTCGGAAACTATAAGAGATAATGCAATTTCGCAACCGGCAATGTAATTAGCATGCCGAATATCACTTGGAATGTGAATTGGGACGAAATCGCCAATAGATAAGACCATTTTACAATTTGGGCCCAAGTTAGAAGCAGAGCCTAAGGTGTAAATTATCGATAGTCCATATCTCGGAAACTATAAGAGATAATGCAATTTGGCAACCGGCAATGTAATTAGCATGCCGAATATTACTTGGAATGTGAATTGGAACGAAATCGCCAATAGATAAGACCATTTTACAATTTGGGCCCAAGTTAGAAGCAGAGCCTAAGGTGTAAATTATCGATAGTCCATATCTCGGAAACTATAAGAGATAATGCAATTTGGCAACCGGCAATGTAATTAGCATGCCGAATATTACTTGGAATGTGAATTGGAACGAAATCGCCAATAGATAAGACCATTTTACAGTTTGGGCCCAAGTTAGAAGCAGAGCCAAAGGTTAAAAATAATCGATAGTCCATATCTCGGAAACTATAAGAGATAATGCAATTTGGCAACCGGCAATGTAATTAGCATGCCGAATATTACTTGGAATGTGAATTGGAACGAAATCGCCAATAGATAAGACCATTTTACAATTTGGGCCCAAGTTAGAAGCAGAGCCTAAGGTGTAAATTATCGATAGTCCATATCTCGGAAACTATAAGAGATAATGCAATTTGGCTACCGGCAATGTAATTAGCATGCCGAATATTACTTGGAATGTGAATTGGAACGAAATCGCCAATAGATAAGACCATTTTACAATTTGGGCCCAAGTTAGAAGCAGAGCCTAAGGTGTAAATTATCGATAGTCCATATCTCGGAAACTATAAGAGATAATGCAATTTGGCAACCGGCAATGTAATTAGCATGCCGAATATTACTTGGAATGTGAATTGGAACGAAATCGCCAATAGATAAGACCATTTTACAGTTTGGGCCCAAGTTAGAAGCAGAGACTAAGGTTAAAAATAATCGATAGTCCATATCTCGGAAACTATAAGAGATAATGCAATTTGGCAACCGGCAATGTAATTAGCATGCCGAATGTTACTTGTAATGTGAATTGGAACGAAATCGCCAATAGATAAGACCATTTTACAATTTGGGCCCAAGTTAGAAGCAGAGCCTAAGGTGTAAATTATCGATAGTCCATATCTCAGAAACTATAAGAGATAATGCAATTTGGCAACCGGCAATGTAATTAGCATGCCGAATATTACTTGGAATGTGAATTGGAACGAAATCGCCAATAGATAAGACCATTTTACAGTTTGGGCCCAAGTTGGAAGCAGAGCCTAAGGTTAAAAATAATCGATAGTCCATATCTCGGAAACTATAAGAGATAATGCAATTTGGCAACCGGCAATGTAATTAGCATGCCGAATATTACTTGGAATGTGAATTGGAACGAAATCGCCAATAGATAAGACCATTTTACAGTTTTGGCCCAAGTTAGAAGCAGAGCCTAAGGTGTAAATTATCGATAGTCCATATCTCGGAAACTATAAGAGATAATTCAATTTGGCAACCGGCAATGTAATTAGCATGCCGAATATTACTTGGAATATGAATTGGAACGAAATCGCCAATAGATAAGACCATTTTACAATTTGGGCCCAAGTTAGAAGCAGAGCCTAAGGTGTAAATTATCGATAGTCCATATCTCGGAAACTATAAGAGATAATGCAATTTGGCAACCGGCAATGTAATTAGCATGCCGAATATTACTTGGAATGTGAATTGGAACGAAATCGCCAATAGATAAGACCATTTTACAATTTGGGCCCAAGTTAGAAGCAGAGCCTAAGGTGTAAATTATTGATAGTCCATATCTCGGAAACTATAAGAGATAATGCAATTTCGCAACCGGCAATGTAATTAGCATGCCGAATATTACTTGGAGTGTGAATTGGAACGAAATCGCCAATAGATAAGACCATTTTACAATTTGGGCCCAAGTTAGAAGCAGAGCCTAAGGTGTAAATTATCGATAGTCCATATCTCGGAAACTATAAGAGATAATGCAATTTGGCAACCGGCAATGTAATTAGCATGCCGAATATTACTTGGAATGTGAATTGGAACGAAATCGCCAATAGATAAGGCCATTTTACAATTTGGGCCCAAGTTAGAAGCAGAGCCTAAGGTGTAAATTATCGATAGTCCATATCTCGGAAACTATAAGAGATAATGCAATTTTACAACCGGCAATGTAATTAGCATGCCGAATATTACTTGGAATGTGAATTGGAACGAAATCGCCAATAGATAAGACCATTTTACAATTTGGGCCCAAGTTAGAAGCAGAGCCTAAGGTGTAAATTATCGATAGTCCATATCTCGGAAACTATAAGAAATAATGCAATTTGGCAACCGGCAATGTAATTAGCATGCCGAATATTACTTGGAATGTGAATTGGAACGAAATCGCCAATAGATAAGACCATTTTACAATTTGGGCCCAAGTTAGAAGCAGAGCCTAAGGTGTAAATTATCGATAGTCCATATCTCGGAAACTATAAGAGATAATGCAATTTCGCAACCGGCAATGTAATTAGCATGCTGAATATTACTTGGAGTGTGAATTGGAACGAAATCGCCAATAGGTAAGACCATTTTACAATTTGGGCCCAAGTTAGAAGCAGAGCCTAAGGTGTAAATTATCGATAGTCCATATCTCGGAAACTATAAGAGATAATGCAATTTGGCAACCGGCAATGTAATTAGCATGCCGAATATTACTTGGAATGTGAATTGGAACGAAATCGCCAATAGATAAGAATATTTTACAATTTGGGCCCAAGTTAGAAGCAGAGCCTAAGGTGTAAATTATCGATAGTCCCTATCTCGGAAACTATAAGAGATAATGCAATTTGGCATCCGGCAATGTAATTAGCATGCCGAATATTACTTGAAATGTGAATTGGAATAAAATCGCCAATAGATAAGACCATTTTACAATTTGGGCCCAAGTTAGAAGCAGAGCCTAAGGTGTAAATTATCGATAGTCCATATCTCGGAAACTATAAGAGATAATGCAATTTGGCAACCGGCAATGTAATTAGCATGCCGAATATTACTTGGAATTTGAATTGCAACGAAATCGCCAATAGATAAGACCATTTTACAATTTGGGCCCAAGTTAGAAGCTGAGCCTAAGGTGTAAATTATCGATAGTCCATATCTCGGAAACTATAAGAGATAATGCAATTTGGCAACCGGCAATGTAATTAGCATGCCGAATATTACTTGGAATGTGAATTGGAACAAAATCGCCAATAGATAAGACCATTTTACAATTTGGGCCCAAGTTAGAAGCAGAGCCTAAGGTGTAAATTATTGATAGTCCATATCTCGGAAACTATAAGAGATAATGCAATTTCGCAACCGGCAATGTAATTAGCATGCCGAATGTTACTTGGAGTGTGAATTGGAACGAAATCGCCAATAGATAAGACCATTTTACAATTTGGGCCCAAGTTAGAAGCAGAGCCTAAGGTGTAAATTATCGATAGTCCATATCTCGAAAACTATAAGAGATAATGCAATTTGGCAACCGGCAATGTAATTAGCATGCCGAATATTACTTGGAATGTGAATTGGAACGAAATCGCCAATAGATAAGACCATTTTACAATTTGGGCCCAAGTTAGAAGCAGAGCCTATGGTGTAAATTATCGATAGTCCATATCTCGGAAACTATAAGAGATAATGCAATTTGGCAACCGGCAATGTAATTAGCATGCCGAATATTACTTGGAATGTGAATTGGAACGAAATCGCCAATAGATAAGACCATTTTACAATTTGGGCCCAAGTTAGAAGCAGAGCCTAAGTTGCAATTTATCGATAGTCCATATCTCGGAAACTATAAGAGATAATGCAATTTGGCAACCGGCAATGTAATTAGCATGCCGAATATTACTTGGAATGTGAATTGGAACGAAATCGCCAATTGGTAAGACCATTTTACAATTTGGGCCCAAGTTAGAAGCAGAGTCTAAGGTGTAAATTATCGATAGTCCATATCTCTGAAACTATAAGAGATAATGCAATTTCGCAACCGGCAATGTAATTAGCATGCCGAATATTACTTGGAATGTGAATTGGGACGAAATCGCCAATAGATAAGGCCATTTTACAATTTGGGCCCAAGTTAGAAGCAGAGCCTAAGGTGTAAATTATCGATAGTCCATATCTCGGAAACTATAAGTGATAATGCAATTTGGCAACCGGCAATGTAATTAGCATGCCGAATATTACTTGGAATGTGAATTGAAACGAAATCGCCAATAGATAAGACCATTTTACAATTTGGGCCCAAGTTAGAAGCAGAGCCTAAGGTGTAAATTATCGATAGTCCATATCTCGGAAACTATAAGAGATAATGCAATTTGGCAACCGGCAATGTAATTAGCATGCCGAATATTACTTGGAATGTGAATTGGAACGAAATCGCCAATAGATAAGACCATTTTACAGTTTGCGCCCAAGTTAGAAGCAGAGCCTAAGGTTAAAAATAATCGATAGTCCATATCTCGGAAACTATAAGAGATAATGCAATTTGGCAACCGGCAATGTAATTAGCATGCCGAATGTTACTTGGAATGTGAATTGGAACGAAATCGCCAATAGGTAAGACCATTTTACAATTTGGGCCCAAGTTAGAAGCAGAGCCTAAGGTGTAAATTATCGATAGTCCATATCTCGGAAACTATAAGAGATAATGCAATTTGGCAACCGGCAATGTAATTAGCATGCCGAATATTACTTGGAATGTGAATTGGAACGAAATTGCCAATAGATAAGACCATTTTACAGTTTGGGCCCAAGTTGGAAGCAGAGCCTAAGGTTAAAAATAATCGATAGTCCATATCTCGGAAACTATAAGAGATAATGCAATTTGGCAACCGGCAATGTAATTAGCATGCCGAATGTTACTTGGAATGTGAATTGGAACGAAATCGCCAATAGATAAGACCATTTTACAATTTGGGCCCAAGTTAGAAGCAGAGCCTAAGGTGTAAATTATCGATAGTCCATATCTCGGAAACTATAAGAGATAATTCAATTTGGCAACCGGCAATGTAATTAGCATGCCGATTATTACTTGGAATGTGAATTGGAACGAAATCGCCAATAGATAAGACCATTTTACAATTTGGGCCCAAGTTAGAAGCAGAGCCTAAGGTGTAAATTATCGATAGTCCATATCTCGGAAACTATAAGAGATAATGCAATTTGGCAACCGGCAATGTAATTAGCATGCCGAATATTACTTGGAATGTGAATTGGAACGAAATCGCCAATAGATAAGACGATTTTACAATTTGGGCCCAAGTTAGAAGCAGAGCCTAAGGTGTAAATTATCGATAGTCCATATCTCGGAAACTATAAGAGATAATGCAATTTGGCAACCGGCAATGTAATTAGCATGCCGAATATTACTTGGAATGTGAATTGGAACGAAATCGCCAATAGATAAGACCATTTTACAATTTGGGCCCAAGTTAGAAGCAGAGCCTAAGCTGTAAATTATTGATAGTCCATATCTCGGAAACTATAAAAGATAATGCAATTTCGCAACCGGCAATGTAATTAGCATGCCGAATATTACTTGGAGTGTGAATTGGAACGAAATCGCCAATAGATAAGACCATTTTACAATTTGGGCCCAAGTTAGAAGCAGAGCCTAAGGTGTAAATTATCGATAGTCCATATCTCGGAAACTATAAGAGATAATGCAATTTGGCAACCGGCAATGTAATTAGCATGCCGAATATTACTTGGAGTGTGAATTGGAACGAAATCGCCAATAGATAAGACCATTTTACAATTTGGGCCCAAGTTAGAAGCAGAGCCTAAGGAGTAAATTATCGATAGTCCATATCTCGGAAACTATAAGAGATAATGCAATTTGGCAACCGGCAATGTAATTAGCATGCCGAATATTACTTGGAATGTGAATTGGAACGAAATCGCCAATAGATAAGACCATTTTACAATTTGGGCCCAAGTTAGAAGCAGAGCCTAAGGTGTAAATTATCGATAGTCCATATCTCGGAAACTATAAGAGATAATGCAATTTGGCAACCGGCAATGTAATTAGCATGCCGAATATTACTTGGAATGTGAATTGGAACGAAATCGCCAATAGATAAGACCATTTTACAATTTGGGCCCAAGTTAGAAGCAGAGCCTAAGGTGTAAATTATCGATAGTCCATATCTCGGAAACTATAAGAAATAATGCAATTTGGCAACCGGCAATGTAATTAGCATGCCGAATATTACTTGGAATGTGAATTGGAACGAAATCGCCAATAGATAAGACCATTTTACAATTTGGGAACAAGTTAGAAGCAGAGCCTAAGGTGTAAATTATCGATAGTCCATATCTCGGAAACTATAAGAGATAATGCAATTTCGCAACCGGCAATGTAATTAGCATGCCGAATATTACTTGGAGTGTGAATTGGAACGAAATCGCCAATAGGTAAGACCATTTTACAATTTGGGCCCAAGTTAGAAGCAGAGCCTAAGGTGTAAATTATCGATAGTCCATATCTCGGAAACTATAAGAGATAATGCAATTTGGCAACCGGCAATGTAATTAGCATGAAGAATATTACTTGGAATGTGAATTGGAACGAAATCGCCAATAGATAAGAATATTTTACAATTTGGGCCCAAGTTAGAAGCAGAGCCTAAGGTGTAAATTATCGATAGTCCCTATCTCGGAAACTATAAGAGATAATGCAATTTGGCAACCGGCAATGTAATTAGCATGCCGAATATTACTTGGAATGTGAATTGGAACGAAATCGCCAATAGATAAGACCATTTTACAATTTGGGCCCAAGTTAGAAGCAGAGCCTAAGGTGTAAATTATCGATAGTCCATATCTCGGAAACTATAAGAGATAATGCAATTTGGCAACCGGCAATGTAATTAGCATGCCGAATATTACTTGGAATGTGAATTGCAACGAAATCGCCAATAGATAAGGCCATTTTACAATTTGGGGCCAAGTTAGAAGCAGAGATTAAGGTGTAAATTATCGATAGTCCATATCTCGGAAACTATAAGAGATAATGCAATTTGGCAACCGGCAATGTAATTAGCATGCCGAATATTACTTGGAATGTGAATTGGAACAAAATCGCCAATAGATAAGACCATTTTACAATTTGGGCCCAAGTTAGAAGCAGAGCCTAAGGTGTAAATTATTGATAGTCCATATCTCGGAAACTATAAGAGATAATGCAATTTCGCAACCGGCAATGTAATTAGCATGCCGAATATCACTTGGAATGTGAATTGGGACGAAATCGCCAATAGATAAGACCATTTTACAATTTGGACCCAAGTTAGAAGCAGAGCCTAAGGTGTAAATTATCGATAGTCCATATCTCGGAAACTATAAGAGATAATGCAATTTGGCAACCGGCAATGTAATTAGCATGCCGAATATTACTTGGAATGTGAATTGTAACGAAATCGCCAATAGATAAGACCATTTTACAATTTGGGCCCAAGTTAGAAGCAGAGCCTAAGGTGTAAATTATCGATAGTCCATATCTCGGAAACTATAAGAGATAATGCAATTTGGCAACCGGCAATGTAATTAGCATGCCGAATATTACTTGGAATGTGAATTGGAACGAAATCGCCAATAGGTAAGACCATTTTACAATTTATGCCCAAGTTAGAAGCAGAGCCTAAGGTGTAAATTATCGATAGTCCATATCTCGGAAACTATAAGAGATAATTCAATTTGGCAACCGGCAATGTAATTAGCATGCCGAATATTACTTGGAATGTGAATTGGAACGAAATCGCCAATAGATAAGACCATTTTACAATTTGGGCCCAAGTTAGAAGCAGAGATTAAGGTGTAAATTATCGATAGTCCATATCTCGGAAACTATAAGAGATAATGCAATTTGGCAACCGGCAATGTAATTAGCATGCCGAATATTACTTGGAATGTGAATTGGAACGAAATCGCCAATAGATAAGACCATTTTACAATTTGGGAGCAAGTTAGAAGCAGAGCCTAAGGTGTAAATTATCGATAGTCCATATCTCGGAAACTATAAGAGATAATGCAATTTGGCAACCGGCAATGTAATTAGCATGCCGAATATTACTTGGAATGTGAATTGGAACGAAATCGCCAATAGATAAGACCATTTTACAATTTGGGCCCAAGTTAGAAGCAGAGCCTATGGTGTAAATTATCGATAGTCCATATCTCGGAAACTATAAGAGATAATGCAATTTGGCAACCGGCAATGTAATTAGCATGCCGAATATTACTTGGAATGTGAATTGGAACGAAATCGCCAATAGATAAGACCATTATACAATTTGGGCCCAAGTTAGAAGCAGAGCCTAAGGTGTAAATTATCGATAGTCCATATCTCGGAAACTATAAGAGATAATGCAATTTGGCAACCGGCAATGTAATTAGCATGCCGAATATTACTTGGAATGTGAATTGGAACGAAATCGCCAATAGATAAGACCATTTTACAATTTGGGCCCAAGTTAGAAGCAGAGCCTAAGGTGTAAATTATCGATAGTCCATATCTCGGAAACTATAAGAGATAATGCAATTTGGCAACCGGCAATGTAATAAGCATGCCGAATATTACTTGGAATGTGAATTGGAACGAAATCGCCAATAGATAAGACCATTTTACAGTTTGGGCCCAAGTTAGAAGCAGAGCCTAAGGTGTAAATTATCGATAGTCCATATCTCTGAAACTATAAGAGATAATGCAATTTGGCAACCGGCAATGTAATTAGCATGCCGAATATTACTTGGAATGTGAATTGGAACGAAATCGCCAATAGGTAAGACCATTTTACAATTTGGGCCCAAGTTAGAAGCAGAGCCTAAGGTGTAAATTATCGATAGTCCATATCTCGGAAACTATAAGAGATAATTCAATTTGGCAACCGGCAATGTAATTAGCATGCCGAATATTACTTGGAATGTGAATTGGAACGAAATCGCCAATAGATAAGACCATTTTACAATTTGGGCCCAAGTTAGAAGCAGAGCCTAAGGTGTAAATTATCGATAGTCCATATCTCGGAAACTATAAGAGATAATGCAATTTGGCAACCGGCAATGTAATTAGCATGCCGAAAATTACTTGGAATGTGAATTGGAACGAAATCGCCAATAGATAAGACCATTTTACAATTTGGGAGCAAGTTAGAAGCAGAGCCTAAGGTGTAAATTATCGATAGTCCATATCTCGGAAACTATAAGAGATAATGCAATTTGGCAACCGGCAATGTAATTAGCATGCCGAATATTACTTGGAATGTGAATTGGAACGAAATCGCCAATAGATAAGACCATTTTACAATTTGGGCCCAAGTTAGAAGCAGAGCCTATGGTGTAAATTATCGATAGTCCATATCTCGGAAACTATAAGAGATAATGCAATTTCGCAACCGGCAATGTAATTAGCATGCCGAATATTACTTGGAGTGTGAATTGGAACGAAATCGCCAATAGGTAAGACCATTTTACAATTTGGGCCCAAGTTAGAAGCAGAGCCTAAGGTGTAAATTATCGATAGTCCATATCTCGGAAACTATAAGAGATAATGCAATTTGGCAACCGGCAATGTAATTAGCATGAAGAATATTACTTGGAATGTGAATTGGAACGAAATCGCCAATAGATAAGAATATTTTACAATTTGGGCCCAAGTTAGAAGCAGAGCCTAAGGTGTAAATTATCGATAGTCCCTATCTCGGAAACTATAAGAGATAATGCAATTTGGCAACCGGCAATATAATTAGCATGCCGAATATTACTTGGAATGTGAATTGGAACGAAATCGCCAATAGATAAGACCATTTTACAATTTGGGCCCAAGTTAGAAGCAGAGCCTAAGGTGTAAATTTTCGATAGTCCATATCTCGGAAACTGTAAGAGATAATGCAATTTGGCAACCGGCAATGTAATTAGCATGCCGAATATTACTTGGAATGTGAATTGCAACGAAATCGCCAATAGATAAGACCATTTTACAATTTGGGCCCAAGTTAGAAGCAGAGCCTAAGGTGTAAATTATCGATAGTCCATATCTCGGAAACTATAAGAGATAATGCAATTTGGCAACCGGCAATGTAATTAGCATGCCGAATATTACTTGGAATGTGAATTGGAACAAAATCGCCAATAGATAAGACCATTTTACAATTTGGGCCCAAGTTAGAAGCAGAGCCTAAGGTGTAAATTATTGATAGTCCATATCTCGGAAACTATAAGAGATAATGCAATTTCGTAACCGGCAATGTAATTAGCATGCCGAATATCACTTGGAATGTGAATTGGGACGAAATCGCCAATAGATAAGACCATTTTACAATTTGGACCCAAGTTAGAAGCAGAGCCTAAGGTGTAAATTATCGATAGTCCATATCTCGGAAACTATAAGAGATAATGCAATTTGGCAACCGGCAATGTAATTAGCATGCCGAATATTACTTGGAATGTGAATTGTAACGAAATCGCCAATAGATAAGACCATTTTACAATTTGGGCCCAAGTTAGAAGCAGAGCCTAAGGTGTAAATTATCGATAGTCCATATCTCGGAAACTATAAGAGATAATGCAATTTGGCAACCGGCAATGTAATTAGCATGCCGAATATTACTTGGAATGTGAATTGGAACGAAATCGCCTATAGGTAAGACCATTTTACAATTTGGGCCCAAGTTAGAAGCAGAGCCTAAGGTGTAAATTATCGATAGTCCATATCTCGGAAACTATAAGAGATAATTCAATTTGGCAACCGGCAATGTAATTAGCATGCCGAATATTACTTGGAATGTGAATTGGAACGAAATCGCCAATAGATAAGACCATTTTACAATTTGGGCCCAAGTTAGAAGCAGAGCCTAAGGTGTAAATTATCGATAGTCCATATCTCGGAAACTATAAGAGATAATGCAATTTGGCAACCGGCAATGTAATTAGCATGCCGAATATTACTTGGAATGTGAATTGGAACGAAATCGCCAATAGATAAGACCATTTTACAATTTGGGAGCAAGTTAGAAGCAGAGCCTAAGGTGTAAATTATCGATAGTCCATATCTCGGAAACTATAAGAGATAATGCAATTTGGCAACCGGCAATGTAATTAGCATGCCGAATATTACTTGGAATGTGAATTGGAACGAAATCGCCAATAGATAAGACCATTTTACAATTTGGGCCCAAGTTAGAAGCAGAGCCTATGGTGTAAATTATCGATAGTCCATATCTCGGAAACTATAAGACATAATGCAATTTGGCAACCGGCAATGTAATTAGCATGCCGAATATTACTTGGAATGTGAATTGGAACGAAATCGCCAATAGATAAGACCATTTTACAATTTGGACCCAAGTTAGAAGCAGAGCCTAAGGTGTAATTATCGATAGTCCATATCTCGGAAACTATAAGAGATAATGCAATTTGGCAACCGGCAATGTAATTAGCATGCCGAATATTACTTGGAATGTGAATTGGAACGAAATCGCCAATAGATAAGACCATTTTACAATTTGGGCCCAAGTTAGAAGCAGAGCCTAAGGTGTAAATTATCGATAGTCCATATCTCGGAAACTATAAGAGATAATGCAATTTGGCAACCGGCAATGTAATTAGCATGCCGAATATTACTTGGAATGTGAATTGGAACGAAATCGCCAATAGATAAGACCATTTTACAATTTGGGCCCAAGTTAGAAGCAGAGCCTAAGGTGTAAATTATCGATAGTCCATATCTCGGAAACTATAAGAGATAATGCAATTTGGCAACCGGCAATGTAATTAGCATGCCGAATATTACTTGGAATGTGAATTGGAACGAAATCGCCAATAGATAAGACCATTTTACAGTTTGGGCCCAAGTTAGAAACAGAACCTAAGGTTAAAAATAATCGATAGTCCATATCTCGGAAACTATAAGAGATAATGCAATTTGGCAACCGGCAATGTAATTAGCATGCCGAATATTACTTGGAATGTGAATTGGGACGAAATCGCCAATAGATAAGGCCATTTTACAATTTGGGCCCAAGTTAGAAGCAGAGCCTAAGGTGTAAATTATCGATAGTCCATATCTCGGAAACTATAAGAGATAATGCAATTTGGCAACCGGCAATGTAATTAGCATGCCGAATATTACTTGGAATGTGAATTGGAACGAAATCGCCAATAGATAAGACCATTTTACAATTTGGGCCCAAGTTAGAAGCAGAGCCTAAGGTGTAAATTATCGATAGTCCATATCTCGGAAACTATAAGAGATAATGCAATTTGGCAACCGGCAATGTAATTAGCATGCCGAATATTACTTGGAATGTGAATTGGAACGAAATCGCCAATAGATAAGACCATTTTACACTTTGGGCCCAAGTTAGAAACAGAACCTAAGGTTAAAAATAATCGATAGTCCATATCTCGGAAACTATAAGAGATAATGCAATTTGGCAACCGGCAATGTAATTAGCATGCCGAATATTACTTGGAATGTGAATTGGAACGAAATCGCCAATAGATAAGACCATTTTACAATTTGGGCCCAAGTTAGAAGCAGAGCCTAAGGTGTAAATTATCGATAGTCCATATCTCGGAAACTATAAGAGATAATGCAACTTGGCCACCGGCAATGTAATTAGCATGCCGAATATTACTTGGAATGTGAATTGGAACGAAATCGCCAATAGGTAAGACCATTTTACAATTTGGGCCCAAGTTAGAAGCAGAGCCTAAGGTGTAAATTATCGATAGTCCATATCTCGGAAACTATAAGAGATAATTCAATTTGGCAACCGGCAATGTAATTAGCATGCCGAATATTAATTGGAATGTGAATAGGAACGAAATCGCCAATAGATAAGACCATTTTACAATTTGGGCCCAAGTTAGAAGCAGAGCCTAAGGTGTAAATTATCGATAGTCCATATCTCGGAAACTATAAGAGATAATGCAATTTGGCAATCGGCAATGTAATTAGCATGCCGAATATTACTTGGAATGTGAATTAGAACGAAATCGCCAATAGATAAGACCATTTTACAATTTGGGCCCAAGTTAGAAGCAGAGCCTAAGGTGTAAATTATCGATAGTCCATATCTCGGAAACTATAAGAGATAATGCAATTTGGCAACCGGCAATGTAATTAGCATGCCGAATATTACTTGGAATGTGAATTGGAACGAAATCGCCAATAGATAAGACCATTTTACAATTTGGGCCCAAGTTAGAAGCAGAGCCTAAGGTGTAAATTATCGATAGTCCATATCTCGGAAACTATAAGAGATAATGCAATTTGGCAACCGGCAATGTAATTAGCATGCCGAATATTACTTGGAATGTGAATTGGAACGAAATCGCCAATAGATAAGACCATTTTACAATTTGGGCCCAAGTTAGAAGCAGAGCCTAAGGTGTAAATTATTGATAGTCCATATCTCGGAAACTATAAGAGATAATGCAATTTCGCAACCGGCAATGTAATTAGCATGCCGAATATCACTTGGAATGTGAATTGGGCGAAATCGCCAATAGATAAGACCATTTTACAATTTGGGCCCAAGTTAGAAGCAGAGCCTAAGGTGTAAATTATCGATAGTCCATATCTCGGAAACTATAAGAGATAATGCAATTTGGCAACCGGCAATGTAATTAGCATGCCGAATATTACTTGGAATGTGAATTGGAACGAAATCGCCAATAGATAAGACCATTTTACAATTTGGGCCCAAGTTAGAAGCAGAGCCTAAGGTGTAAATTATCGATAGTCCATATCTCGGAAACTATAAGAGATAATGCAATTTGGCAACCGGCAATGTAATTAGCATGCCGAATATTACTTGGAATGTGAATTGGAACGAAATCGCCAATAGATAAGACCATTTTACAGTTTGGGCCCAAGTTAGAAGCAGAGCCTAAGGTTAAAAATAATCGATAGTCCATATCTCGGAAACTATAAGAGATAATGCAATTTGGCAACCGGCAATGTAATTAGCATGCCGAATGTTACTTGGAATGTGAATTGGAACGAAATTGCCAATAGGTAAGACCATTTTACAATTTGGGCCCAAGTTAGAAGCAGAGCCTAAGGTGTAAATTATCGATAGTCCATATCTCGGAAACTATAAGAGATAATGCAATTTGGCAACCGGCAATGTAATTAGCATGCCGAATATTACTTGGAATGTGAATTGGAACGAAATTGCCAATAGATAAGACCATTTTACAGTTTGGGCCCAAGTTGGAAGCAGAGCCTAAGGTTAAAAATAATCGATAGTCCATATCTCGGAAACTATAAGAGATAATGCAATTTGGCAACCGGCAATGTAATTAGCATGCCGAATGTTACTTGGAATGTGAATTGGAACGAAATCGCCAATAGATAAGACCATTTTACAATTTGGGCCCAAGTTAGAAGCAGAGCCTAAGGTGTAAATTATCGATAGTCGATATCTCGGAAACTATAAGAGATAATTCAATTTGGCAACCGGCAATGTAATTAGCATGCCGAATATTACTTGGAATGTGAATTGGAACGAAATCGCCAATAGATAAGACCATTTTACAATTTGGGCCCAAGTTAGAAGCAGAGCCTAAGGTGTAAATTATCGATAGTCCATATCTCGGAAACTATAAGAGATAATGCAATTTGGCAACCGGCAATGTAATTAGCATGCCGAATATTACTTGGAATGTGAATTGGAACGAAATCGCCAATAGATAAGACGATTTTACAATTTGGGCCCAAGTTAGAAGCAGAGCCTAAGGTGTAAATTATCGATAGTCCATATCTCGGAAACTATAAGAGATAATGCAATTTGGCAACCGGCAATGTAATTAGCATGCCGAATATTACTTGGAATGTGAATTGGAACGAAATCGCCAATAGATAAGACCATTTTACAATTTGGGCCCAAGTTAGAAGCAGAGCCTAAGCTGTAAATTATTGATAGTCCATATCTCGGAAACTATAAAAGATAATGCAATTTCGCAACCGGCAATGTAATTAGCATGCCGAATATTACTTGGAGTGTGAATTGGAACGAAATCGCCAATAGATAAGACCATTTTACAATTTGGGCCCAAGTTAGAAGCAGAGCCTAAGGTGTAAATTATCGATAGTCCATATCTCGGAAACTATAAGAGATAATGCAATTTGGCAACCGGCAATGTAATTAGCATGCCGAATATTACTTGGAGTGTGAATTGGAACGAAATCGCCAATAGATAAGACCATTTTACAATTTGGGCCCAAGTTAGAAGCAGAGCCTAAGGAGTAAATTATCGATAGTCCATATCTCGGAAACTATAAGAGATAATGCAATTTGGCAACCGGCAATGTAATTAGCATGCCGAATATTACTTGGAATGTGAATTGGAACGAAATCGCCAATAGATAAGACCATTTTACAATTTGGGCCCAAGTTAGAAGCAGAGCCTAAGGTGTAAATTATCGATAGTCCATATCTCGGAAACTATAAGAGATAATGCAATTTGGCAACCGGCAATGTAATTAGCATGCCGAATATTACTTGGAATGTGAATTGGAACGAAATCGCCAATAGATAAGACCATTTTACAATTTGGGCCCAAGTTAGAAGCAGAGCCTAAGGTGTAAATTATCGATAGTCCATATCTCGGAAACTATAAGAAATAATGCAATTTGGCAACCGGCAATGTAATTAGCATGCCGAATATTACTTGGAATGTGAATTGGAACGAAATCGCCAATAGATAAGACCATTTTACAATTTGGGAACAAGTTAGAAGCAGAGCCTAAGGTGTAAATTATCGATAGTCCATATCTCGGAAACTATAAGAGATAATGCAATTTCGCAACCGGCAATGTAATTAGCATGCCGAATATTACTTGGAGTGTGAATTGGAACGAAATCGCCAATAGGTAAGACCATTTTACAATTTGGGCCCAAGTTAGAAGCAGAGCCTAAGGTGTAAATTATCGATAGTCCATATCTCGGAAACTATAAGAGATAATGCAATTTGGCAACCGGCAATGTAATTAGCATGAAGAATATTACTTGGAATGTGAATTGGAACGAAATCGCCAATAGATAAGAATATTTTACAATTTGGGCCCAAGTTAGAAGCAGAGCCTAAGGTGTAAATTATCGATAGTCCCTATCTCGGAAACTATAAGAGATAATGCAATTTGGCAACCGGCAATGTAATTAGCATGCCGAATATTACTTGGAATGTGAATTGGAACGAAATCGCCAATAGATAAGACCATTTTACAATTTGGGCCCAAGTTAGAAGCAGAGCCTAAGGTGTAAATTATCGATAGTCCATATCTCGGAAACTATAAGAGATAATGCAATTTGGCAACCGGCAATGTAATTAGCATGCCGAATATTACTTGGAATGTGAATTGCAACGAAATCGCCAATAGATAAGACCATTTTACAATTTGGGGCCAAGTTAGAAGCAGAGATTAAGGTGTAAATTATCGATAGTCCATATCTCGGAAACTATAAGAGATAATGCAATTTGGCAACCGGCAATGTAATTAGCATGCCGAATATTACTTGGAATGTGAATTGGAACAAAATCGCCAATAGATAAGACCATTTTACAATTTGGGCCCAAGTTAGAAGCAGAGCCTAAGGTGTAAATTATTGATAGTCCATATCTCGGAAACTATAAGAGATAATGCAATTTCGCAACCGGCAATGTAATTAGCATGCCGAATATCACTTGGAATGTGAATTGGGACGAAATCGCCAATAGATAAGACCATTTTACAATTTGGACCCAAGTTAGAAGCAGAGCCTAAGGTGTAAATTATCGATAGTCCATATCTCGGAAACTATAAGAGATAATGCAATTTGGCAACCGGCAATGTAATTAGCATGCCGAATATTACTTGGAATGTGAATTGTAACGAAATCGCCAATAGATAAGACCATTTTACAATTTGGGCCCAAGTTAGAAGCAGAGGCTAAGGTGTAAATTATCGATAGTCCATATCTCGGAAACTATAAGAGATAATGCAATTTGGCAACCGGCAATGTAATTAGCATGCCGAATATTACTTGGAATGTGAATTGGAACGAAATCGCCAATAGGTAAGACCATTTTACAATTTATGCCCAAGTTAGAAGCAGAGCCTAAGGTGTAAATTATCGATAGTCCATATCTCGGAAACTATAAGAGATAATTCAATTTGGCAACCGGCAATGTAATTAGCATGCCGAATATTACTTGGAATGTGAATTGGAACGAAATCGCCAATAGATAAGACCATTTTACAATTTGGGCCCAAGTTAGAAGCAGAGATTAAGGTGTAAATTATCGATAGTCCATATCTCGGAAACTATAAGAGATAATGCAATTTGGCAACCGGCAATGTAATTAGCATGCCGAATATTACTTGGAATGTGAATTGGAACGAAATCGCCAATAGATAAGACCATTTTACAATTTGGGAGCAAGTTAGAAGCAGAGCCTAAGGTGTAAATTATCGATAGTCCATATCTCGGAAACTATAAGAGATAATGCAATTTGGCAACCGGCAATGTAATTAGCATGCCGAATATTACTTGGAATGTGAATTGGAACGAAATCGCCAATAGATAAGACCATTTTACAATTTGGGCCCAAGTTAGAAGCAGAGCCTATGGTGTAAATTATCGATAGTCCATATCTCGGAAACTATAAGAGATAATGCAATTTGGCAACCGGCAATGTAATTAGCATGCCGAATATTACTTGGAATGTGAATTGGAACGAAATCGCCAATAGATAAGACCATTTTACAATTTGGGCCCAAGTTAGAAGCAGAGCCTAAGGTGTAAATTATCGATAGTCCATATCTCGGAAACTATAAGAGATAATGCAATTTGGCAACCGGCAATGTAATTAGCATGCCGAATATTACTTGGAATGTGAATTGGAACGAAATCGCCAATAGATAAGACCATTTTACAATTTGGGCCCAAGTTAGAAGCAGAGCCTAAGGTGTAAATTATCGATAGTCCATATCTCGGAAACTATAAGAGATAATGCAATTTGGCAACCGGCAATGTAATAAGCATGCCGAATATTACTTGGAATGTGAATTGGAACGAAATCGCCAATAGATAAGACCATTTTACAATTTGGGCCCAAGTTAGAAGCAGAGCCTAAGGTGTAAATTATCGATAGTCCATATCTCTGAAACTATAAGAGATAATGCAATTTCGCAACCGGCAATGTAATTAGCATGCCGAATATTACTTGGAATGTGAATTGGGACGAAATCGCCAATAGATAAGGCCATTTTACAATTTGGGCCCAAGTTAGAAATAGAGCCTAAGGTGTAAATTATCGATAGTCCATATCTCGGAAACTATAAGAGATAATGCAATTTGGCAACCGGCAATGTAATTAGCATGCCGAATATTACTTGGAATGTGAATTGGAACGAAATCGCCAATAGATAAGACCATTTTACAATTTGGGCCCAAGTTAGAAGCAGAGCCTAAGGTGTAAATTATCGATAGTCCATATCTCGGAAACTATAAGAGATAATGCAATTTGGCAACCGGCAATGTAATTAGCATGCCGAATATTACTTGGAATGTGAATTGGAACGAAATCGCCAATAGATAAGACCATTTTACAGTTTGGGCCCAAGTTAGAAGCAGAACCTAAGGTGTAAATTATCGATAGTCCATATCTTGGAAACTATAAGAGATAATGCAATTTGGCAACCGGCAATGTAATTAGCATGCCGAATATTACTTGGAATGTGAATTGGAACGAAATCGCCAATAGGTAAGACCATTTTACAATTTGGGCCCAAGTTAGAAGCAGAGCCTAAGGTGTAAATTATCGATAGTCCATATCTCGGAAACTATAAGAGATAATTCAATTTGGCAACCGGCAATGTAATTAGCATGCCGAATATTACTTGGAATGTGAATTGGAACGAAATCGCCAATAGATAAGACCATTTTACAATTTGGGCCCAAGTTAGAAGCAGAGCCTAAGGTGTAAATTATCGATAGTCCATATCTCGGAAACTATAAGAGATAATGCAATTTGGCAACCGGCAATGTAATTAGCATGCCGAATATTACTTGGAATGTGAATTGGAACGAAATCGCCAATAGATAAGACCATTTTACAATTTGGGAGCAAGTTAGAAGCAGAGCCTAAGGTGTAAATTATCGATAGTCCATATCTCGGAAACTATAAGAGATAATGCAATTTGGCAACCGGCAATGTAATTAGCATGCCGAATATTACTTGGAATGTGAATTGGAACGAAATCGCCAATAGATAAGACCATTTTACAATTTGGGCCCAAGTTAGAAGCAGAGCCTATGGTGTAAATTATCGATAGTCCATATCTCGGAAACTATAAGAGATAATGCAATTTCGCAACCGGCAATGTAATTAGCATGCCGAATATTACTTGGAGTGTGAATTGGAACGAAATCGCCAATAGGTAAGACCATTTTACAATTTGGGCCCAAGTTAGAAGCAGAGCCTAAGGTGTAAATTATCGATAGTCCATATCTCGGAAACTATAAGAGATAATGCAATTTGGCAACCGGCAATGTAATTAGCATGAAGAATATTACTTGGAATGTGAATTGGAACGAAATCGCCAATAGATAAGAATATTTTACAATTTGGGCCCAAGTTAGAAGCAGAGCCTAAGGTGTAAATTATCGATAGTCCCTATCTCGGAAACTATAAGAGATAATGCAATTTGGCAACCGGCAATATAATTAGCATGCCGAATATTACTTGGAATGTGAATTGGAACGAAATCGCCAATAGATAAGACCATTTTACAATTTGGGCCCAAGTTAGAAGCAGAGCCTAAGGTGTAAATTTTCGATAGTCCATATCTCGGAAACTATAAGAGATAATGCAATTTGGCAACCGGCAATGTAATTAGCATGCCGAATATTACTTGGAATGTGAATTGCAACGAAATCGCCAATAGATAAGACCATTTTACAATTTGGGCCCAAGTTAGAAGCAGAGCCTAAGGTGTAAATTATCGATAGTCCATATCTCGGAAACTATAAGAGATAATGCAATTTGGCAACCGGCAATGTAATTAGCATGCCGAATATTACTTGGAATGTGAATTGGAACAAAATCGCCAATAGATAAGACCATTTTACAATTTGGGCCCAAGTTAGAAGCAGAGCCTAAGGTGTAAATTATTGATAGTCCATATCTCGGAAACTATAAGAGATAATGCAATTTCGCAACCGGCAATGTAATTAGCATGCCGAATATCACTTGGAATGTGAATTGGGACGAAATCGCCAATAGATAAGACCATTTTACAATTTGGACCCAAGTTAGAAGCAGAGCCTAAGGTGTAAATTATCGATAGTCCATATCTCGGAAACTATAAGAGATAATGCAATTTGGCAACCGGCAATGTAATTAGCATGCCGAATATTACTTGGAATGTGAATTGTAACGAAATCGCCAATAGATAAGACCATTTTACAATTTGGGCCCAAGTTAGAAGCAGAGCCTAAAGTGTAAATTATCGATAGTCCATATCTCGGAAACTATAAGAGATAATGCAATTTGGCAACCGGCAATGTAATTAGCATGCCGAATATTACTTGGAATGTGAATTGGAACGAAATCGCCTATAGGTAAGACCATTTTACAATTTGGGCCCAAGTTAGAAGCAGAGCCTAAGGTGTAAATTATCGATAGTCCATATCTCGGAAACTATAAGAGATAATTCAATTTGGCAACCGGCAATGTAATTAGCATGCCGAATATTACTTGGAATGTGAATTGGAACGAAATCGCCAATAGATAAGACCATTTTACAATTTGGGCCCAAGTTAGAAGCAGAGCCTAAGGTGTAAATTATCGATAGTCCATATCTCGGAAACTATAAGAGATAATGCAATTTGGCAACCGGCAATGTAATTAGCATGCCGAATATTACTTGGAATGTGAATTGGAACGAAATCGCCAATAGATAAGACCATTTTACAATTTGGGAGCAAGTTAGAAGCAGAGCCTAAGGTGTAAATTATCGATAGTCCATATCTCGGAAACTATAAGAGATAATGCAATTTGGCAACCGGCAATGTAATTAGCATGCCGAATATTACTTGGAATGTGAATTGGAACGAAATCGCCAATAGATAAGACCATTTTACAATTTGGGCCCAAGTTAGAAGCAGAGCCTATGGTGTAAATTATCGATAGTCCATATCTCGGAAACTATAAGAGATAATGCAATTTGGCAACCGGCAATGTAATTAGCATGCCGAATATTACTTGAAATGTGAATTGGAACGAAATCGCCAATAGATAAGACCATTTTACAATTTGGGCCCAAGTTAGAAGCAGAGCCTAAGGTGTAAATTATCGATAGTCCATATCTCGGAAACTATAAGAGATAATGCAATTTGGCAACCGGCAATGTAATTAGCATGCCGAATATTACTTGGAATGTGAATTGGAACGAAATCGCCAATAGATAAGACCATTTTACAATTTGGACCCAAGTTAGAAGCAGAGCCTAAGGTGTAATTATCGATAGTCCATATCTCGGAAACTATAAGAGATAATGCAATTTGGCAACCGGCAATGTAATTAGCATGCCGAATATTACTTGGAATGTGAATTGGAACGAAATCGCCAATAGATAAGACCATTTTACAATTTGGGCCCAAGTTAGAAGCAGAGCCTAAGGTGTAAATTATCGATAGTCCATATCTCTGAAACTATAAGAGATAATGCAATTTCGCAACCGGCAATGTAATTAGCATGCCGAATATTACTTGGAATGTGAATTGGGACGAAATCGCCAATAGATAAGGCCATTTTACAATTTGGGCCCAAGTTAGAAGCAGAGCCTAAGGTGTAAATTATCGATAGTCCATATCTCGGAAACTATAAGAGATAATGCAATTTGGCAACCGGCAATGTAATTAGCATGCCGAATATTACTTGGAATGTGAATTGGAACGAAATCGCCAATAGATAAGACCATTTTACAATTTGGGCCCAAGTTAGAAGCAGAGCCTAAGGTGTAAATTATCGATAGTCCATATCTCGGAAACTATAAGAGATCATGCAATTTGGCAACCGGCAATGTAATTAGCATGCCGAATATTACTTGGAATGTGAATTGGAACGAAATCGCCAATAGATAAGACCATTTTACAGTTTGGGCCCAAGTTAGAAACAGAACCTAAGGTTAAAAATAATCGATAGTCCATATCTCGGAAACTATAAGAGATAATGCAATTTGGCAACCGGCAATGTAATTAGCATGCCGAATATTACTTGGAATGTGAATTGGAACGAAATCGCCAATAGATAAGACCATTTTACAATTTGGGCCCAAGTTAGAAGCAGAGCCTAAGGTGTAAATTATCGATAGTCCATATCTCGGAAACTATAAGAGATAATGCAACTTGGCCACCGGCAATGTAATTAGCATGCCGAATATTACTTGGAATGTGAATTGGAACGAAATCGCCAATAGGTAAGACCATTTTACAATTTGGGCCCAAGTTAGAAGCAGAGCCTAAGGTGTAAATTATCGATAGTCCATATCTCGGAAACTATAAGAGATAATTCAATTTGGCAACCGGCAATGTAATTAGCATGCCGAATATTACTTGGAATGTGAATAGGAACGAAATCGCCAATAGATAAGACCATTTTACAATTTGGGCCCAAGTTAGAAGCAGAGCCTAAGGTGTAAATTATCGATAGTCCATATCTCGGAAACTATAAGAGATAATGCAATTTGGCAATAGGCAATGTAATTAGCATGCCGAATATTACTTGGAATGTGAATTGGAACGAAATCGCCAATAGATAAGACCATTTTACAATTTGGGCCCAAGTTAGAAGCAGAGCCTAAGGTGTAAATTATCGATAGTCCATATCTCGGAAACTATAAGAGATAATGCAATTTGGCAACCGGCAATGTAATTAGCATGCCGAATATTACTTGGAATGTGAATTGGAACGAAATCGCCAATAGATAAGACCATTTTACAATTTGGGCCCAAGTTAGAAGCAGAGCCTAAGGTGTAAATTATCGATAGTCCATATCTCGGAAACTATAAGAGATAATGCAATTTGGCAACCGGCAATGTAATTAGCATGCCGAATATTACTTGGAATGTGAATTGGAACGAAATCGCCAATAGATAAGACCATTTTACAATTTGGGCCCAAGTTAGAAGCAGAGCCTAAGGTGTAAATTATTGATAGTCCATATCTCGGAAACTATAAGAGATAATGCAATTTCGCAACCGGCAATGTAATTAGCATGCCGAATATCACTTGGAATGTGAATTGGGCGAAATCGCCAATAGATAAGACCATTTTACAATTTGGGCCCAAGTTAGAAGCAGAGCCTAAGGTGTAAATTATCGATAGTCCATATCTCGGAAACTATAAGAGATAATGCAATTTGGCAACCGGCAATGTAATTAGCATGCCGAATATTACTTGGAATGTGAATTGGAACGAAATCGCCAATAGATAAGACCATTTTACAATTTGGGCCCAAGTTAGAAGCAGAGCCTAAGGTGTAAATTATCGATAGTCCATATCTCGGAAACTATAAGAGATAATGCAATTTGGCAACCGGCAATGTAATTAGCATGCCGAATATTACTTGGAATGTGAATTGGAACGAAATGGCCAATAGATAAGACCATTTTACAATTTGGGCCCAAGTTAGAAGCAGAGCCTAAGGTGTAAATTATTGATAGTCTATATCTCGGAAACTATAAGAGATAATGCAATTTCGCAACCGGCAATGTAATTAGCATGCCGAATATCACTTGGAATGTGAATTGGGACGAAATCGCTAATAGATAAGACCATTTTACAATTTGGGCCCAAGTTAGAAGCAGAGCCTAAGGTGTAAATTATCGATAGTCCATATCTCGGAAACTCTAAGAGATAATGCAATTTGGCAACCGGCAATGTAATTAGCATGCCGAATATTACTTGGAATGTGAATTGGAACGAAATCGCCAATAGATAAGACCATTTTACAATTTGGGCCCAAGTTAGAAGCAGAGCCTAAGGTGTAAATTATCGATAGTCCATATCTCGGAAACTATAAGAGATAATGCAATTTGGCAACCTGCAATGTAATTAGCATGCCGAATATTACTTGGAATGTGAATTGGAACGAAATCGCCAATAGATAAGACCATTTTACAATTTGGGCCCAAGTTAGAAGCAGAGCCTAAGGTGTAAATTATCGATAGTCCATATCTCTGAAACTATAAGAGATAATGCAATTTCGCAACCGGCAATGTAATTAGCATGCCGAATATTACTTGGAATGTGAATTGGGACGAAATCGCCAATAGATAAGGCCATTTTACAATTTGGGCCCAAGTTAGAAGCAGAGCCTAAGGTGTAAATTATCGATAGTCCATATCTCGGAAACTATAAGAGATAATGCAATTTGGCAACCGGCAATGTAATTAGCATGCCGAATATTACTTGGAATGTGAATTGGAACGAAATCGCCAATAGATAAGACCATTTTACAATTTGGGCCCAAGTTAGAAGCAGAGCCTAAGGTGTAAATTATCGATAGTCCATATCTCGGAAACTATAAGAGATCATGCAATTTGGCAACCGGCAATGTAATTAGCATGCCGAATATTACTTGGAATGTGAATTGGAACGAAATCGCCAATAGATAAGACCATTTTATAGTTTGGGCCCAAGTTAGAAACAGAACCTAAGGTTAAAAATAATCGATAGTCCATATCTCGGAAACTATAAGAGATAATGCAATTTGGCAACCGGCAATGTAATTAGCATGCCGAATATTACTTGGAATGTGAATTGGAACGAAATCGCCAATAGATAAGACCATTTTACAATTTGGGCCCAAGTTAGAAGCAGAGCCTAAGGTGTAAATTATCGATAGTCCATATCTCGGAAACTATAAGAGATAATGCAACTTGGCCACCGGCAATGTAATTAGCATGCCGAATATTACTTGGAATGTGAATTGGAACGAAATCGCCAATAGATAAGACCATTTTACAATTTGGACCCAAGTTAGAAGCAGAGCCTAAGGTGTAATTATCGATAGTCCATATCTCGGAAACTATAAGAGATAATGCAATTTGGCAACCGGCAATGTAATTAGCATGCCGAATATTACTTGGAATGTGAATTGGAACGAAATCGCCAATAGATAAGACCATTTTACAATTTGGGCCCAAGTTAGAAGCAGAGCCTAAGGTGTAAATTATCGATAGTCCATATCTCTGAAACTATAAGAGATAATGCAATTTCGCAACCGGCAATGTAATTAGCATGCCGAATATTACTTGGAATGTGAATTGGGACGAAATCGCCAATAGATAAGGCCATTTTACAATTTGGGCCCAAGTTAGAAGCAGAGCCTAAGGTGTAAATTATCGATAGTCCATATCTCGGAAACTATAAGAGATAATGCAATTTGGCAACCGGCAATGTAATTAGCATGCCGAATATTACTTGGAATGTGAATTGGAACGAAATCGCCAATAGATAAGACCATTTTACAATTTGGGCCCAAGTTAGAAGCAGAGCCTAAGGTGTAAATTATCGATAGTCCATATCTCGGAAACTATAAGAGATCATGCAATTTGGCAACCGGCAATGTAATTAGCATGCCGAATATTACTTGGAATGTGAATTGGAACGAAATCGCCAATAGATAAGACCATTTTACAGTTTGGGCCCAAGTTAGAAACAGAACCTAAGGTTAAAAATAATCGATAGTCCATATCTCGGAAACTATAAGAGATAATGCAATTTGGCAACCGGCAATGTAATTAGCATGCCGAATATTACTTGGAATGTGAATTGGAACGAAATCGCCAATAGATAAGACCATTTTACAATTTGGGCCCAAGTTAGAAGCAGAGCCTAAGGTGTAAATTATCGATAGTCCATATCTCGGAAACTATAAGAGATAATGCAACTTGGCCACCGGCAATGTAATTAGCATGCCGAATATTACTTGGAATGTGAATTGGAACGAAATCGCCAATAGGTAAGACCATTTTACAATTTGGGCCCAAGTTAGAAGCAGAGCCTAAGGTGTAAATTATCGATAGTCCATATCTCGGAAACTATAAGAGATAATTCAATTTGGCAACCGGCAATGTAATTAGCATGCCGAATATTACTTGGAATGTGAATAGGAACGAAATCGCCAATAGATAAGACCATTTTACAATTTGGGCCCAAGTTAGAAGCAGAGCCTAAGGTGTAAATTATCGATAGTCCATATCTCGGAAACTATAAGAGATAATGCAATTTGGCAATAGGCAATGTAATTAGCATGCCGAATATTACTTGGAATGTGAATTGGAACGAAATCGCCAATAGATAAGACCATTTTACAATTTGGGCCCAAGTTAGAAGCAGAGCCTAAGGTGTAAATTATCGATAGTCCATATCTCGGAAACTATAAGAGATAATGCAATTTGGCAACCGGCAATGTAATTAGCATGCCGAATATTACTTGGAATGTGAATTGGAACGAAATCGCCAATAGATAAGACCATTTTACAATTTGGGCCCAAGTTAGAAGCAGAGCCTAAGGTGTAAATTATCGATAGTCCATATCTCGGAAACTATAAGAGATAATGCAATTTGGCAACCGGCAATGTAATTAGCATGCCGAATATTACTTGGAATGTGAATTGGAACGAAATCGCCAATAGATAAGACCATTTTACAATTTGGGCCCAAGTTAGAAGCAGAGCCTAAGGTGTAAATTATTGATAGTCCATATCTCGGAAACTATAAGAGATAATGCAATTTCGCAACCGGCAATGTAATTAGCATGCCGAATATCACTTGGAATGTGAATTGGGACGAAATCGCCAATAGATAAGACCATTTTACAATTTGGGCCCAAGTTAGAAGCAGAGCCTAAGGTGTAAATTATCGATAGTCCATATCTCGGAAACTATAAGAGATAATGCAATTTGGCAACCGGCAATGTAATTAGCATGCCGAATATTACTTGGAATGTGAATTGGAACGAAATCGCCAATAGATAAGACCATTTTACAATTTGGGCCCAAGTTAGAAGCAGAGCCTAAGGTGTAAATTATCGATAGTCCATATCTCGGAAACTATAAGAGATAATGCAATTTGGCAACCGGCAATGTAATTAGCATGCCGAATATTACTTGGAATGTGAATTGGAACGAAATGGCCAATAGATAAGACCATTTTACAATTTGGGCCCAAGTTAGAAGCAGAGCCTAAGGTGTAAATTATTGATAGTCTATATCTCGGAAACTATAAGAGATAATGCAATTTCGCAACCGGCAATGTAATTAGCATGCCGAATATCACTTGGAATGTGAATTGGGACGAAATCGCTAATAGATAAGACCATTTTACAATTTGGGCCCAAGTTAGAAGCAGAGCCTAAGGTGTAAATTATCGATAGTCCATATCTCGGAAACTCTAAGAGATAATGCAATTTGGCAACCGGCAATGTAATTAGCATGCCGAATATTACTTGGAATGTGAATTGGAACGAAATCGCCAATAGATAAGACCATTTTACAATTTGGGCCCAAGTTAGAAGCAGAGCCTAAGGTGTAAATTATCGATAGTCCATATCTCGGAAACTATAAGAGATAATGCAATTTGGCAACCTGCAATGTAATTAGCATGCCGAATATTACTTGGAATGTGAATTGGAACGAAATCGCCAATAGATAAGACCATTTTACAATTTGGGCCCAAGTTAGAAGCAGAGCCTAAGGTGTAAATTATCGATAGTCCATATCTCTGAAACTATAAGAGATAATGCAATTTCGCAACCGGCAATGTAATTAGCATGCCGAATATTACTTGGAATGTGAATTGGGACGAAATCGCCAATAGATAAGGCCATTTTACAATTTGGGCCCAAGTTAGAAGCAGAGCCTAAGGTGTAAATTATCGATAGTCCATATCTCGGAAACTATAAGAGATAATGCAATTTGGCAACCGGCAATGTAATTAGCATGCCGAATATTACTTGGAATGTGAATTGGAACGAAATCGCCAATAGATAAGACCATTTTACAATTTGGACCCAAGTTAGAAGCAGAGCCTAAGGTGTAAATTATCGATAGTCCATATCTCGGAAACTATAAGAGATCATGCAATTTGGCAACCGGCAATGTAATTAGCATGCCGAATATTACTTGGAATGTGAATTGGAACGAAATCGCCAATAGATAAGACCATTTTATAGTTTGGGCCCAAGTTAGAAACAGAACCTAAGGTTAAAAATAATCGATAGTCCATATCTCGGAAACTATAAGAGATAATGCAATTTGGCAACCGGCAATGTAATTAGCATGCCGAATATTACTTGGAATGTGAATTGGAACGAAATCGCCAATAGATAAGACCATTTTACAATTTGGGCCCAAGTTAGAAGCAGAGCCTAAGGTGTAAATTATCGATAGTCCATATCTCGGAAACTATAAGAGATAATGCAACTTGGCCACCGGCAATGTAATTAGCATGCCGAATATTACTTGGAATGTGAATTGGAACGAAATCGCCAATAGGTAAGACCATTTTACAATTTGGGCCCAAGTTAGAAGCAGAGCCTAAGGTGTAAATTATCGATAGTCCATATCTCGGAAACTATAAGAGATAATTCAATTTGGCAACCGGCAATGTAATTAGCATGCCGAATATTACTTGGAATGTGAATAGGAACGAAATCGCCAATAGATAAGACCATTTTACAATTTGGGCCCAAGTTAGAAGCAGAGCCTAAGGTGTAAATTATCGATAGTCCATATCTCGGAAACTATAAGAGATAATGCAATTTGGCAATAGGCAATGTAATTAGCATGCCGAATATTACTTGGAATGTGAATTGGAACGAAATCGCCAATAGATAAGACCATTTTACAATTTGGGCCCAAGTTAGAAGCAGAGCCTAAGGTGTAAATTATCGATAGTCCATATCTCGGAAACTATAAGAGATAATGCAATTTGGCAACCGGCAATGTAATTAGCATGCCGAATATTACTTGGAATGTGAATTGGAACGAAATCGCCAATAGATAAGACCATTTTACAATTTGGGCCCAAGTTAGAAGCAGAGCCTAAGGTGTAAATTATCGATAGTCCATATCTCGGAAACTATAAGAGATAATGCAATTTGGCAACCGGCAATGTAATTAGCATGCCGAATATTACTTGGAATGTGAATTGGAACGAAATCGCCAATAGATAAGACCATTTTACAATTTGGGCCCAAGTTAGAAGCAGAGCCTAAGGTGTAAATTATTGATAGTCCATATCTCGGAAACTATAAGAGATAATGCAATTTCGCAACCGGCAATGTAATTAGCATGCCGAATATCACTTGGAATGTGAATTGGGCGAAATCGCCAATAGATAAGACCATTTTACAATTTGGGCCCAAGTTAGAAGCAGAGCCTAAGGTGTAAATTATCGATAGTCCATATCTCGGAAACTATAAGAGATAATGCAATTTGGCAACCGGCAATGTAATTAGCATGCCGAATATTACTTGGAATGTGAATTGGAACGAAATCGCCAATAGATAAGACCATTTTACAATTTGGGCCCAAGTTAGAAGCAGAGCCTAAGGTGTAAATTATCGATAGTCCATATCTCGGAAACTATAAGAGATAATGCAATTTGGCAACCGGCAATGTAATTAGCATGCCGAATATTACTTGGAATGTGAATTGGAACGAAATGGCCAATAGATAAGACCATTTTACAATTTGGGCCCAAGTTAGAAGCAGAGCCTAAGGTGTAAATTATTGATAGTCTATATCTCGGAAACTATATGAGATAATGCAATTTCGCAACCGGCAATGTAATTAGCATGCCGAATATCACTTGGAATGTGAATTGGGACGACATCGCTAATAGATAAGACCATTTTACAATTTGGGCCCAAGTTAGAAGCAGAGCCTAAGGTGTAAATTATCGATAGTCCATATCTCGGAAACTCTAAGAGATAATGCAATTTGGCAACCGGCAATGTAATTAGCATGCCGAATATTACTTGGAATGTGAATTGGAACGAAATCGCCAATAGATAAGACCATTTTACAATTTGGGCCCAAGTTAGAAGCAGAGCCTAAGGTGTAAATTATCGATAGTCCATATCTCGGAAACTATAAGAGATAATGCAATTTGGCAACCTGCAATGTAATTAGCATGCCGAATATTACTTGGAATGTGAATTGGAACGAAATCGCCAATAGATAAGACCATTTTACAATTTGGGCCCAAGTTAGAAGCAGAGCCTAAGGTGTAAATTATTGATAGTCCATATCTCGGAAACTATAAGAGATAATGCAATTTCGCAACCGGCAATGTAATTAGCATGCCGAATTTTACTTGGAGTGTGAATTGGAACGAAATCGCCAATAGGTAAGACCATTTTACAATTTGGGCCCAAGTTAGAAGCAGAGCCTAAGGTGTAATTTATCGATAGTCCATATCTCGGAAACTATAAGAGATAATGCAATTTGGCAACCGGCAATGTAATTAGCATGCCGAATATTACTTGGAATGTGAATTGGAACGAAATCGCCAATAGATAAGACCATTTTACAATTTGGACCCAAGTTAGAAGCAGAGCCTAAGGTGTAAATTATGGATAGTCCATATCTCGGAAACTATAAGAGATAATGCAATTTGGCAACCGGCAATGTAATTAGCATGCCGAATATTACTTGGAATGTGAATTGGAACGAAATCGCCAATAGATAAGACCATTTTACAATTTGGGCCCAAGTTAGAAGCAGAGCCTAAGGTGTAAATTATCGATAGTCCATATCTCGGAAACAATAAGAGATAATGCAATTTGGCAACCGGCAATGTAATTAGCATGCCGAATATTACTTGGAATGTGAATTGCAACGAAATCGCCAATAGATAAGACCATTTTTCAGTTTGGGCCCAAGTTAGAAGCAGAACCTAAGGTTAAAAATAATCGATAGTCCATATCTCGGAAACTATAAGAGATAATGCAATTTGGCAACCGGCAATGTAATTAGCATGCCGAATATTACTTGGAATGTGAATTGGAACGAAATCGCCAATAGATAAGACCATTTTACAATTTGGGCCCAAGTTAGAAGCAGAGCCTAAGGTGTAAATTATCGATAGTCCATATCTCGGAAACTATAAGAGATAATGCAACTTGGCCACCGGCAATGTAATTAGCATGCCGAATATTACTTGGAATGTGAATTGGAACGAAATCGCCAATAGGTAAGACCATTTTACAATTTGGGCCCAAGTTAGAAGCAGAGCCTAAGGTGTAAATTATCGATAGTCCATATCTCGGAAACTATAAGAGATAATTCAATTTGGCAACCGGCAATGTAATTAGCATGCCGAATATTACTTGGAATGTGAATTGGAACGAAATCGCCAATAGATAAGACCATTTTACAATTTGGGCCCAAGTTAGAAGCAGAGCCTAAGGTGTAAATTATCGATAGTCCATATCTCGGAAACTATAAGAGATAATGCAATTTGGCAACCGGCAATGTAATTAGCATGCCGAATATTACTTGGAATGTGAATTGGAACGAAATCGCCAATAGATAAGACCATTTTACAATTTGGGCCCAAGTTAGAAGCAGAGCCTAAGGTGTAAATTATCGATAGTCCATATCTCGGGAACTATAAGAGATAATGCAATTTGGCAACCGGCAATGTAATTAGCATGCCGAATATTACTTGGAATGTGAATTGGAACGAAATCGCCAATAGATAAGACCATTTTACAATTTGGGCCCAAGTTAGAAGCAGAGCCTAATGTGTAAATTATTGATAGTCTATATCTCGGAAACTATAAGAGATAATGCAATTTCGCAACCGGCAATGTAATTAGCATGCCGAATATCACTTGGAATGTGAATTGGGACGAAATCGCTAATAGATAAGACCATTTTACAATTTGGGCCCAAGTTAGAAGCAGAGCCTAAGGTGTAAATTATCGATAGTCCATATCTCGGAAACTCTAAGAGATAATGCAATTTGGCAACCGGCAATGTAATTAGCATGCCGAATATTACTTGGAATGTGAATTGGAACGAAATCGCCAATAGATAAGACCATTTTACAATTTGGGCCCAAGTTAGAAGCAGAGCCTAAGGTGTAAATTATCTATAGTCCATATCTCGGAAACTATAAGAGATAATGCAATTTGGCAACCTGCAATGTAATTGGCATGCCGAATATTACTTGGAATGTGAATTGGAACGAAATCGCCAATAGATAAGACCATTTTACAATTTGGGCCCAAGTTAGAAGCAGAGCCTAAGGTGTAAATTATTGATAGTCCATATCTCGGAAACTATAAGAGATAATGCAATTTCGCAACCGGCAATGTAATTAGCATGCCGAATATTACTTGGAGTGTGAATTGGAACGAAATCGCCAATAGGTAAGACCATTTTACAATTTGGGCCCAAGTTAGAAGCAGAGCCTAAGGTGTAAATTATGGATAGTCCATATCTCGGAAACTATAAGAGATAATGCAATTTCGCAACCGGCAATGTAATTAGCATGCCGAATATTACTTGGAATGTGAATTGGAACGAAATCGCCAATAGATAAGACCATTTTACAATTTGGGCCCAAGTTAGAAGCAGAGCCTAAGGTGTAAATTATGGATAGTCCATATCTCGGAAACTATAAGAGATAATGCAATTTGGCAACCGGCAATGTAATTAGCATGCCGAATATTATTTGGAATGTGAATTGGAACGAAATCGCCAATAGATAAGACCATTTTACAATTTGGGCCCAAGTTAGAAGCAGAGCCTAAGGTGTAAATTATCGATAGTCCATATCTCGGAAACTATAAGAGATAATGCAATTTGGCAACCGGCAATGTAATTAGCATGCCGAATATTACTTGGAATGTGAATTGCAACGAAATCGCCAATAGATAAGACCATTTTTCAGTTTGGGCCCAAGTTAGAAGCAGAGCCTAAGGTGTAAATTATTGATAGTCCATATCTCGGAAACTATAAGAGATAATGCAATTTCGCAACCGGCAATGTAATTAGCATGCCGAATTTTACTTGGAGTGTGAATTGGAACGAAATCGCCAATAGGTAAGACCATTTTACAATTTGGGCCCAAGTTAGAAGCAGAGCCTAAGGTGTAAATTATCGATAGTCCATATCTCGGAAACTATAAGAGATAATGCAATTTGGCAACCTGCAATGTAATTAGCATGCCGAATATTACTTGGAATGTGAATTGGAACGAAATCGCCAATAGATAAGACCATTTTACAATTTGGGCCCAAGTTAGAAGCAGAGCCTAAGGTGTAAATTATCGATAGTCCATATCTCGGAAACTATAAGAGATAATGCAATTTGGCAACCTGCAATGTAATTAGCATGCCGAATATTACTTGGAATGTGAATTGGAACGAAATCGCCAATAGATAAGACCATTTTACAATTTGGGCCCAAGTTAGAAGCAGAGCCTAAGGTGTAAATTATTGATAGTCCATATCTCGGAAACTATAAGAGATAATGCAATTTCGCAACCGGCAATGTAATTAGCATGCCGAATTTTACTTGGAGTGTGAATTGGAACGAAATCGCCAATAGGTAAGACCATTTTACAATTTGGGCCCAAGTTAGAAGCAGAGCCTAAGGTGTAATTTATCGATAGTCCATATCTCGGAAACTATAAGAGATAATGCAATTTGGCAACCGGCAATGTAATTAGCATGCCGAATATTACTTGGAATGTGAATTGGAACGAAATCGCCAATAGATAAGACCATTTTACAATTTGGGCCCAAGTTAGAAGCAGAGCCTAAGGTGTAAATTATGGATAGTCCATATCTCGGAAACTATAAGAGATAATGCAATTTGGCAACCGGCAATGTAATTAGCATGCCGAATATTACTTGGAATGTGAATTGGAACGAAATCGCCAATAGATAAGACCATTTTACAATTTGGGCCCAAGTTAGAAGCAGAGCCTAAGGTGTAAATTATCGATAGTCCATATCTCGGAAACAATAAGAGATAATGCAATTTGGCAACCGGCAATGTAATTAGCATGCCGAATATTACTTGGAATGTGAATTGCAACGAAATCGCCAATAGATAAGACCATTTTTCAGTTTGGGCCCAAGTTAGAAGCAGAACCTAAGGTTAAAAATAATCGATAGTCCATATCTCGGAAACTATAAGAGATAATGCAATTTGGCAACCGGCAATGTAATTAGCATGCCGAATATTACTTGGAATGTGAATTGGAACGAAATCGCCAATAGATAAGACCATTTTACAATTTGGGCCCAAGTTAGAAGCAGAGCCTAAGGTGTAAATTATCGATAGTCCATATCTCGGAAACCATAAGAGATAATGCAACTTGGCCACCGGCAATGTAATTAGCATGCCGAATATTACTTGGAATGTGAGTTGGAACGAAATCGCCAATAGGTAAGACCATTTTACAATTTGGGCCCAAGTTAGAAGCAGAGCCTAAGGTGTAAATTATCGATAGTCCATATCTCGGAAACTATAAGAGATAATTCAATTTGGCAACCGGCAATGTAATTAGCATGCCGAATATTACTTGGAATGTGAATTGGAACGAAATCGCCAATAGATAAGACCATTTTACAATTTGGGCCCAAGTTAGAAGCAGAGCCTAAGGTGTAAATTATCGATAGTCCATATCTCGGAAACTATAAGAGATAATGCAATTTGGCAACCGGCAATGTAATTAGCATGCCGAATATTACTTGGAATGTGAATTGGAACGAAATCGCCAATAGATAAGACCATTTTACAATTTGGGCCCAAGTTAGAAGCAGAGCCTAATTTGTAAATTATCGATAGTCCATATCTCGGAAACTATAAGAGATAATGCAATTTGGCAACCGGCAATGTAATTAGCATGCCGAATATTACTTGGAATGTGAATTGGAACGAAATCGCCAATAGATAAGACCATTTTACAATTTGGGCCCAAGTTAGAAGCAGAGCCTAATGTGTAAATTATTGATAGTCTATATCTCGGAAACTATAAGAGATAATGCAATTTCGCAACCGGCAATGTAATTAGCATGCCGAATATCACTTGGAATGTGAATTGGGACGAAATCGCTAATAGATAAGACCATTTTACAATTTGGGCCCAAGTTAGAAGCAGAGCCTAAGGTGTAAATTATCGATAGTCCATATCTCGGAAACTCTAAGAGATAATGCAATTTGGCAACCGGCAATGTAATTAGCATGCCGAATATTACTTGGAATGTGAATTGGAACGAAATCGCCAATAGATAAGACCATTTTACAATTTGGGCCCAAGTTAGAAGCAGAGCCTAAGGTGTAAATTATCTATAGTCCATATCTCGGAAACTATAAGAGATAATGCAATTTGGCAACCTGCAATGTAATTAGCATGCCGAATATTACTTGGAATGTGAATTGGAACGAAATCGCCAATAGATAAGACCATTTTACAATTTGGGCCCAAGTTAGAAGCAGAGCCTAAGGTGTAAATTATTGATAGTCCATATCTCGGAAACTATAAGAGATAATGCAATTTCGCAACCGGCAATGTAATTAGCATGCCGAATATTACTTGGAGTGTGAATTGGAACGAAATCGCCAATAGGTAAGACCATTTTACAATTTGGGCCCAAGTTAGAAGCAGAGCCTAAGGTGTAAATTATGGATAGTCCATATCTCGGAAACTATAAGAGATAATGCAATTTCGCAACCGGCAATGTAATTAGCATGCCGAATATTACTTGGAATGTGAATTGGAACGAAATCGCCAATAGATAAGACCATTTTACAATTTGGGCCCAAGTTAGAAGCAGAGCCTAAGGTGTAAATTATGGATAGTCCATATCTCGGAAACTATAAGAGATAATGCAATTTGGCAACCGGCAATGTAATTAGCATGCCGAATATTACTTGGAATGTGAATTGGAACGAAATCGCCAATAGATAAGACCATTTTACAATTTGGGCCCAAGTTAGAAGCAGAGCCTAAGGTGTAAATTATCGATAGTCCATATCTCGGAAACTATAAGAGATAATGCAATTTGGCAACCGGCAATGTAATTAGCATGCCGAATATTACTTGGAATGTGAATTGCAACGAAATCGCCAATAGATAAGACCATTTTTCAGTTTGGGCCCAAGTTAGAAGCAGAGCCTAAGGTGTAAATTATTGATAGTCCATATCTCGGAAACTATAAGAGATAATGCAATTTCGCAACCGGCAATGTAATTAGCATGCCGAATTTTACTTGGAGTGTGAATTGGAACGAAATCGCCAATAGGTAAGACCATTTTACAATTTGGGCCCAAGTTAGAAGCAGAGCCTAAGGTGTAATTTATCGATAGTCCATATCTCGGAAACTATAAGAGATAATGCAATTTGGCAACCGGCAATGTAATTAGCATGCCGAATATTACTTGGAATGTGAATTGGAACGAAATCGCCAATAGATAAGACCATTTTACAATTTGGGCCCAAGTTAGAAGCAGAGCCTAAGGTGTAAATTATCGATAGTCCATATCTCGGAAACAATAAGAGATAATGCAATTTGGCAACCGGCAATGTAATTAGCATGCCGAATATTACTTGGAATGTGAATTGCAACGAAATCGCCAATAGATAAGACCATTTTTCAGTTTGGGCCCAAGTTAGAAGCAGAACCTAAGGTTAAAAATAATCGATAGTCCATATCTCGGAAACTATAAGAGATAATGCAATTTGGCAACCGGCAATGTAATTAGCATGCCGAATATTACTTGGAATGTGAATTGGAACGAAATCGCCAATAGATAAGACCATTTTACAATTTGGGCCCAAGTTAGAAGCAGAGCCTAAGGTGTAAATTATCGATAGTCCATATCTCGGAAACTATAAGAGATAATGCAACTTGGCCACCGGCAATGTAATTAGCATGCCGAATATTACTTGGAATGTGAATTGGAACGAAATCGCCAATAGGTAAGACCATTTTACAATTTGGGCCCAAGTTAGAAGCAGAGCCTAAGGTGTAAATTATCGATAGTCCATATCTCGGAAACTATAAGAGATAATTCAATTTGGCAACCGGCAATGTAATTAGCATGCCGAATATTACTTGGAATGTGAATTGGAACGAAATCGCCAATAGATAAGACCATTTTACAATTTGGGCCCAAGTTAGAAGCAGAGCCTAAGGTTAAAAATAATCGATAGTCCATATCTCGGAAACTATAAGAGATAATGCAATTTGGCAAACGGCAATGTAATTAGCATGCCGAATATTACTTGGAGTGTGAATTGGAACGAAATCGCCAATAGGTAAGACCATTTTACAATTTGGGCCCAAGTTAGAAGCAGAGCCTAAGGTGTAAATTATCGATAGTCCATATCTCGGAAACTATAAGAGATAATGCAACTTGGCCACCGGCAATGTAATTAGCATGCCGAATATTACTTGGAATGTGAATTGGAACGAAATCGCCAATAGGTAAGACCATTTTACAATTTGGGCCCAAGTTAGAAGCAGAGCCTAAGGTGTAAATTATCGATAGTCCATATCTCGGAAACTATAAGAGATAATTCAATTTGGCAACCGGCAATGTAATTAGCATGCCGAATATTACTTGGAATGTGAATTGGAACGAAATCGCCAATAGATAAGACCATTTTACAATTTGGGCCCAAGTTAGAAGCAGAGCCTAAGGTGTAAATTATCGATAGTCCATATCTCGGAAACTATAAGAGATAATGCAATTTGGCAACCGGCAATGTAATTAGCATGCCGAATATTACTTGGAATGTGAATTGGAACGAAATCGCCAATAGATAAGACCATTTTACAATTTGGGCCCAAGTTAGAAGCAGAGCCTAATGTGTAAATTATCGATAGTCCATATCTCGGAAACTATAAGAGATAATGCAATTTGGCAACCGGCAATGTAATTAGCATGCCGAATATTACTTGGAATGTGAATTGGAACGAAATCGCCAATAGATAAGACCATTTTACAATTTGGGCCCAAGTTAGAAGCAGAGCCTAAGGTGTAAATTATTGATAGTCCACATCTCGGAAACTATAAGAGATAATGCAATTTCGCAACCGGCAATGTAATTAGCATGCCGAATATCACTTGGGATGTGAATTGGGCGAAATCGCCAATAGATAAGACCATTTTACAATTTGGGCCCAAGTTAGAAGCAGAGCCTAAGGTGTAAATTATCGATAGTCTATATCTCGGAAACTATAAGAGATAATGCAATTTGGCAACCGGCAATGTAATTAGCATGCCGAATATTACTTGGAGTGTGAATTGGAACGAAATCGCCAATAGATAAGGCCATTTTACAATTTGGGCCCAAGTTAGAAGCAGAGCCTAAGGTGTAAATTATCGATAGTCCATATCTCGGAAACTATAAGAGATAATGCAATTTGGCAACCGGCAATGTAATTAGCCTGCCGAATATTACTTGGAATGTGAATTGGAACGAAATCGCCAATAGATAAGACCATTTTACAATTTGGGCCCAAGTTAGAAGCAGAGCCTAAGGTGTAAATTATTGATAGTCCATATCTCGGAAACTATAAGAGATAATGCAATTTCGCAACCGGCAATGTAATTAGCATGCCGAATATTACTTGAAGTGTGAATTGGAACGAAATCGCCAATAGGTAAGACCATTTTACAATTTGGGCCCAAGTTAGAAGCAGAGACTAAGGTGTAAATTATCGATAGTCCATATCTCGGAAACTATAAGAGATAATGCAATTTGGCAACCGGCAATGTAATTAGCATGCCGAATATTACTTGGAATGTGAATTGGAACGAAATCGCCAATAGATAAGACCATTTTACAATTTGGGCCCAAGTTAGAAGCAGAGCCTAAGGTGTAAATTATCGATAGTCCATATCTCGGAAACTATAAGAGATAATGCAATTTGGCAACCGGCAATGTAATTAGCATGCCGAATATTACTTGGAATGTGAATTGGAACGAAATCGCCAATAGATAAGACCATTTTACAATTTGGGCCCAAGTTAGAAGCAGAGCCTAAGGTGTAAATTATTGATAGTCTATATCTCGGAAACTATAAGAGATAATGCAATTTCGCAACCGGCAATGTAATTAGCATGCCGAATATCACTTGGAATGTGAATTGGGACGAAATCGCCAATAGATAAGGCCATTTTACAATTTGGGCCCAAGTTAGAAGCAGAGCCTAAGGTGTAAATTATCGATAGTCCATATCTCGGAAACTATAAGAGATAATGCAATTTGGCAACCGGCAATGTAATTAGCATGCCGAATATTACTTGGAATGTGAATTGGAACGAAATCGCCAATAGATAAGACCATTTTACAATTTGGGCCCAAGTTAGAAGCAGAGCCTAAGGTGTAAATTATCGATAGTCCATATCTCGGAAACTATAAGAGATAATGCAATTTGGCAACCGGCAATGTAATTAGCATGCCGAATATTACTTGGAATGTGAATTGGAACGAAATCGCCAATAGATAAGACCATTTTACAATTTGGGCCCAAGTTAGAAGCAGAGCCTAAGGTGTAAATTATTGATAGTCCATATCTCGGAAACTATAAGAGATAATGCAATTTCGCAACCGGCAATGTAATTAGCATGCCGAATATTACTTGGAGTGTGAATTGGAACGAAATCGCCAATAGGTAAGACCATTTTACAATTTGGGCCCAAGTTAGAAGCAGAGCCTAAGGTGTAAATTATCGATAGTCCATATCTCGGAAACTATAAGAGATAATGCAATTTGGCAACCGGCAATGTAATTAGCATGCCGAATATTACTTGGAATGTGTATTGGAACGAAATCGCCAATAGATAAGACCATTTTACAATTTGGGCCCAAGTTAGAAGCAGAGCCTAAGGTGTAAATTATCGATAGTCCATATCTCGGAAACTATAAGAGATAATGCAATTTGGCAACCGGCAATGTAATTAGCATGCCGAATATTACTTGGAATGTGAATTGGAACGAAATCGCCAATAGATAAGACCATTTTACAATTTGGGCCCAAGTTAGAAGCAGAGCCTAAGGTGTAAATTATCGATAGTCCATATCTCGGAAACTATAAGAGATAATGCAATTTGGCAACCGGCAATGTAATTAGCATGCCGAATATTACTTGGAATGTGAATTGGAACAAAATCGCCAATAGATAAGACCATTTTACAATTTGGGCCCAAGTTAGAAGCAGAGCCTAAGGTGTAAATTATTGATAGTCCATATCTCGGAAACTATAAGAGATAATGCAATTTCGCAACCGGCAATGTAATTAGCATGCCGAATATCACTTGGAATGTGAATTGGGACGAAATCGCCAATAGATAAGACCATTTTACAATTTGGGCCCAAGTTAGAAGCAGAGCCTAAGGTGTAAATTATCGATAGTCCATATCTCGGAAACTATAAGAGATAATGCAATTTGGCAACCGGCAATGTAATTAGCATGCCGAATATTACTTGGAATGTGAATTGTAACGAAATCGCCAATAGATAAGACCATTTTACAATTTGGGCCCAAGTTAGAAGCAGAGCCTAAGGTGTAAATTATCGATAGTCCATATCTCGGAAACTATAAGAGATAATGCAATTTGGCAATCGGCAATGTAATTAGCATGCCGAATATTACTTGGAATGTGAATTGGAACGAAATCGCCAATAGGTAAGACCATTTTACAATTTGGGCCCAAGTTAGAAGCAGAGCCTAAGGTGTAAATTATCGATAGTCCTTATCTCGGAAACTATAAGAGATAATTCAATTTGGCAACCGGCAATGTAATTAGCATGCCGAATATTACTTGGAATGTGAATTGGAACGAAATCGCCAATAGATAAGACCATTTTACAATTTGGGCCCAAGTTAGAAGCAGAGCCTAAGGTGTAAATTATCGATAGTCCATATCTCGGAAACTATAAGAGATAATGCAATTTGGCAACCGGCAATGTAATTAGCATGCCGAATATTACCTGGAATGTGAATTGGAACGAAATCGCCAATAGATAAGACCATTTTCAATTTGGGAGCAAGTTAGAAGCAGAGCCTAAGGTGTAAATTATCGATAGTCCATATCTCGGAAACTATAAGAGATAATGCAATTTGGCAACCGGCAATGTAATTAGCATGCCGAATATTACTTGGAATGTGAATTGGAACGAAATCGCCAATAGATAAGACCATTTTACAATTTGGGCCCAAGTTAGAAGCAGAGCCTATGGTGTAAATTATCGATAGTCCATATCTCGGAAACTATAAGAGATAATGCAATTTGGCAACCGGCTATGTAATTAGCATGCCGAACATTACTTTGAATGTGAATTGGAACGAAATCGCCAATAGATAAGACCATTTTACAATTTGGGCCCAAGTTAGAAGCAGAGCCTATGGTGTAAATTATCGATAGTCCATATCTCGGAAACTATAAGAGATAATGCAATTTGGCAACCGGCAATGTAATTAGCATGCCGAATATTACTTGGAATGTGAATTGGAACGAAATCGCCAATAGATAAGACCATTTTACAATCTGGGCCCAAGTTAGAAGCAGAGCCTAAGGTGTAAATTATCGATAGTCCATATCTCGGAAACTATAAGAGATAATGCAATTTGGCAACCGGCAATGTAATTAGCATGCCGAATATTACTTGGAATGTGAATTGGAACGAAATCGCCAATAGATAAGACCATTTTACAATTTGGGCCCAAGTTAGAAGCAGAGCCTAAGGTGTAAATTATCCATAGTCCATATCTCGGAAACTATAAGAGATAATGCAATTTGGCAACCGGCAATGTAATTAGCATGCCGAATATTACTTGGAATGTGAATTGGAACGAAATCGCCAATAGATAAGACCATTTTACAATTTGGGCCCAAGTTAGAAGCAGAGCCTAAGGTGTAAATTATCGATAGTCCATATCTCGGAAACTATAAGAGATAATGCAATTTGGCAACCGGCAATGTAATTAGCATGCCGAATATTACTTGGAATGTGAATTGGAACGAAATCGCCAATAGATAAGACCATTTTACAGTTTGGGCCCAAGTTAGAAGCAGAGCCTAAGGTTAAAAATAATCGATAGTCCATATCTCGGAAACTATAAGAGATAATGCAATTTGGCAACCGGCAATGTAATTAGCATGCCGAATATTACTTGGAATGTGAATTGGAACGAAATCGCCAATAGATAAGACCATTTTACAATTTGGGCCCAAGTTAGAAGCAGAGCCTAAGGTGTAAATTATCGATAGTCCATATCTCGGAAACTATAAGAGATAATGCAATTTGGCAACCGGCAATGTAATTAGCATGCCGAATATTACTTGGAATGTGAATTGGAACGAAATCGCCAATAGATGAGACCATTTTACAATTTGGGCCCAAGTTAGAAGCAGAGCTTAAGGTGTAAATTATCGATAGTCCATATCTCGGAAACTATAAGAGATAGTGCAATTTGGCAACCGGCAATGTAATCAGCATGCCGAATATTACTTGGAATGTGAATTGGAACGAAATCGCCAATAGATAAGGGCCATTTTACAATTTGGGCCCAAGTTAGAAGCAGAGCCTAAGGTGTAAATTATCGATAGTCCATATCTCGGAAACTATAAGAGATAATGCAATTTGGCAACCGGCAATGTAATTAGCATGCCGAATATTACTTGGAATGTGAATTGGAACGAAATCGCCAATAGATAAGACCATTTTACAATTTGGGCCCAAGTTAGAAGCAGAGCCTAAGGTGTAAATTATCGATAGTCCATATCTCGGAAACTATAAGAGATAATGCAACTTGGCCACCGGCAATGTAATTAGGATGCCGAATATTACTTGGAATGTGAATTGGAACGAAATCGCCAATAGATAAGACCATTTTACAATTTGGGCCCAAGTTAGAAGCAGAGCCTAAGGTGTAAATTATCGATAGTCCATATCTCGGAAACTATAAGAGATAATGCAATTTGGCAACCGGCAATGTAATTAGCATGCCGAATATTACTTGGAATGTGAATTGGAACGAAATCGCCAATAGATAAGACGATTTTACAATTTGGGCCCAAGTTAGAAGCAGAGCCTAAGGTGTAAATTATCGATAGTCCATATCTCGGAAACTATAAGAGATAATGCAATTTGGCAACCGGCAATGTAATTAGCATGCCGAATATTACTTGGAATGTGAATTGGAACGAAATCGCCAATAGATAAGACGATTTTACAATTTGGGCCCAAGTTAGAAGCAGAGCCTAAGGTGTAAATTATCGATAGTCCATATCTCGGAAACTATAAGAGATAATGCAATTTGGCAACCGGCAATGTAATTAGCATGCCGAATATTACTTGGAATGTGAATTGGAACGAAATCGCCAATAGATAAGACCATTTTACAATTTTGGCCCAAGTTAGAAGCAGAGCCTAAGGTGTAAATTATTGATAGTCCATATGTCGGAAACTATAAGAGATAATGCAATTTCGCAACCGGCAATGTAATTAGCATGCCGAATATTACTTGGAGTGTGAATTGGAACGAAATCGCCAATAGATAAGACCATTTTACAATTTGGGCCCAAGTTAGAAGCAGAGCCTAAGGTGTAAATTATTGATAGTCCATATCTCGGAAACTATAAGAGATAATGCAATTTGGCAACCGGCAATGTAATTAGCATGCCGAATATTACTTGGAATGTGAATTGGAACGAAATCGCCAATAGATAAGACCATTTTACAATTTGGGCCCAAGTTAGAAGCAGAGCCTAAGGTGTAAATTATCGATAGTCCATATCTCGGAAACTATAAGAGATAATGCAATTTGGCAACCGGCAATGTAATTAGCATGCCGAATATTACTTGGAATGTGAAATGGAACGAAATCGCCAATAGATAAGACCATTTTACAATTTGGGCCCAAGTTAGAAGCAGAGCCAAAGGTGTAAATTATCGATAGTCCATATCTCGGAAACTATAAGAGATAATGCAATTTGGCAACCGGCAATGTAATTAGCATGCCGAATATTACTTGGAATGTGAATTGGAACGAAATCGCCAATACATAAGACCATTTTACAATTTGGGCCCAAGTTAGAAGCAGAGCCTAAGGTGTAAATTATCGATAGTCCATATCTCGGAAACTATAAGAGATAATGCAATTTGGCAACCGGCAATGTAATTAGCATGCCGAATATTACTTGGAATGTGAATGGGAACGAAATCGCCAATAGATAAGACCATTTTACAATTTGGGCCCAAGTTAGAAGCAGAGCCTAAAGTGTAAATTATTGATAGTCCATATCTCGGAAACTATAAGAGATAATGCAATTTCGCAACCGGCAATGTAATTAGCATGCCGAATATCACTTGGAATGTGAATTGGGACGAAATCGCCAATAGATAAGACCATTTTACAATTTGGGCCCAAGTTAGAAGCAGAGCCTAAGGTGTAAATTATCGATAGTCCATATCTCGGAAACTATAAGAGATAATGCAATTTGGCAACCGGCAATGTAATTAGCATGCCGAATATTACTTGGAATGTGAATTGGAACGAAATCGCCAATAGATAAGACCATTTTACAATTTGGGCCCAAGTTAGAAGTAGAGCCTAAGGTGTAAATTATCGATAGTCCATATCTCGGAAACTATAAGAGATAATGCAATTTGGCAACCGGCAATGTAATTAGCATGCCGAATATTACTTGGAATGTGAATTGGAACGAAATCGCCAATAGATAAGACCATTTTACAGTTTGGGCCCAAGTTAGAAGCAGAGCCTAAGGTTAAAAATAATCGATAGTCCATATCTCGGAAAATATAAGAGATAATGCAATTTGGCAACCGGCAATGTAATTAGCATGCCGAATATTACTTGGAATGTGAATTGGAACGAAATCGCCAATAGATAAGACCATTTTACAATTTGGGCCCAAGTTAGAAGCAGAGCCTAAGGTGTAAATTATCGATAGTCCATATCTCGGAAACTATAAGAGATAATGCAACTTGGCCACCGGCAATGTAATTAGCATGCCGAATATTACTTGGAATGTGAATTGGAACGAAATCGCCAATAGGTAAGACCATTTTACAATTTGGGCCCAAGTTAGAAGCAGAGCCTAAGGTGTAAATTATCGATAGTCCATATCTCGGAAACTCTAAGAGATAATTCAATTTGGCAACCGGCAATGTAATTAGCATGCCGAATATTACTTGGAATGTGAATTGGAACGAAATCGCCAATAGATAAGACCATTTTACAATTTGGGCCCAAGTTAGAAGCAGAGCCTAAGGTGTAAATTATCGATAGTCCATATCTCGGAAACTATAAGAGATAATGCAATTTGGCAACCGGCAATGTAATTAGCATGCCGAATATTACTTGGAATGTGAATTGGAACGAAATCGCCAATAGATAAGACGATTTTACAATTTGGGCCCAAGTTAGAAGCAGAGCCTAAGGTGTAAATTATCGATAGTCCATATCTCGGAAACTATAAGAGATAATGCAATTTGGCAACCGGCAATTTAATTAGCATGCCGAATATTACTTGGAATGTGAATTGGAACGAAATCGCCAATAGATAAGGCCATTTTACAATTTGGGCCCAAGTTAGAAGCAGAGCCTAAGGTGTAAATTATCGATAGTCTATATCTCGGAAACTATAAGAGATAATGCAATTTGGCAACCGGCAATGTAATTAGCATGCCGAATATTACTTGGAATGTGAATTGGAACGAAATCGCCAATAGATAAGACCATTTTACAATTTGGGCCCAAGTTAGAAGCAGAGCCTAAGGTGTAAATTATCGATAGTAGGTTCGTCCATCGATCGATGGACGAACCTTATCTCGGAAACTATAAGAGATAATTCAATTTGGCAACCGGCAATGTAATTAGCATGCCGAATATTACTTGGAATGTGAATTGGAACGAAATCGCCAATAGATAAGACCATTTTACAGTTTGGGCCCAAGTTAGAAGCAGAGCCTAAGGTTAAAAATAATCGATAGTCCATATCTCGGAAACTATAAGAGATAATGCAATTTGGCAACCGGCAATGTAATTAGCATGCCGAATATTACTTGGAATGTGAATTGGAACGAAATCGCCAATAGATAAGACCATTTTACAATTTGGGCCCAAGTTAGAAGCAGAGCCTAAGGTGTAAATCATCGATAGTCCATATCTCGGAAACTATAAGAGATAATGCAATTTGGCAACCGGCAATTTAATTAGCATGCCGAATATTACTTGGAATGTGAATTGGAACGAAATCGCCAATAGATAAGACCATTTTACAATTTGGGCCCAAGTTAGAAGCAGAGCCTAAGGTGTAAATTATCGATAGTCCATATCTCGGAAACTATAAGAGATAATGCAATTTGGCAACCGGCAATGTAATTAGCATGCCGAATATTACTTGGAATGTGAATTGGAACGAAATCGCCAATAGATAAGACCATTTTACAATTTGGGCCCAAGTTAGAAGCAGAGCCTAATGTGTAAATTATCGATAGTCCATATCTCGGAAACTATAAGAGATAATGCAATTTGGCAACCGGCAATGTAATTAGCATGCCGAATATTACTTGGAATGTGAATTGGAACGAAATCGCCAATAGATAAGACCATTTTACAATTTGGGCCCAAGTTAGAAGCAGAGCCTAAGGTGTAAATTATTGATAGTCCATATCTCGGAAACTATAAGAGATAATGCAATTTCGCAACCGGCAATGTAATTAGCATGCCGAATATCACTTGGGATGTGAATTGGGCGAAATCGCCAATAGATAAGACCATTTTACAATTTGGGCCCAAGTTAGAAGCAGAGCCTAAGGTGTAAATTATCGATAGTCTATATCTCGGAAACTATAAGAGATAATGCAATTTGGCAACCGGCAATGTAATTAGCATGCCGAATATTACTTGGAGTGTGAATTGGAACGAAATCGCCAATAGATAAGGCCATTTTACAATTTGGGCCCAAGTTAGAAGCAGAGCCTAAGGTGTAAATTATCGATAGTCCATATCTCGGAAACTATAAGAGATAATGCAATTTGGCAACCGGCAATGTAATTAGCCTGCCGAATATTACTTGGAATGTGAATTGGAACGAAATCGCCAATAGATAAGACCATTTTACAATTTGGGCCCAAGTTAGAAGCAGAGCCTAAGGTGTAAATTATTGATAGTCCATATCTCGGAAACTATAAGAGATAATGCAATTTCGCAACCGGCAATGTAATTAGCATGCCGAATATTACTTGAAGTGTGAATTGGAACGAAATCGCCAATAGGTAAGACCATTTTACAATTTGGGCCCAAGTTAGAAGCAGAGACTAAGGTGTAAATTATCGATAGTCCATATCTCGGAAACTATAAGAGATAATGCAATTTGGCAACCGGCAATGTAATTAGCATGCCGAATATTACTTGGAATGTGAATTGGAACGAAATCGCCAATAGATAAGACCATTTTACAATTTGGGCCCAAGTTAGAAGCAGAGCCTAAGGTGTAAATTATCGATAGTCCATATCTCGGAAACTATAAGAGATAATGCAATTTGGCAACCGGCAATGTAATTAGCATGCCGAATATTACTTGGAATGTGAATTGGAACGAAATCGCCAATAGATAAGACCATTTTACAATTTGGGCCCAAGTTAAAAGCAGAGCCTAAGGTGTAAATTATTGATAGTCTATATCTCGGAAACTATAAGAGATAATGCAATTTCGCAACCGGCAATGTAATTAGCATGCCGAATATCACTTGGAATGTGAATTGGGACGAAATCGCCAATAGATAAGGCCATTTTACAATTTGGGAGCAAGTTAGAAGCAGAGCCTAAGGTGTAAATTATCGATAGTCCATATCTCGGAAACTATAAGAGATAATGCAATTTGGCAACCGGCAATGTAATTAGCATGCCGAATATTACTTGGAATGTGAATTGGAACGAAATCGCCAATAGATAAGACCATTTTACAATTTGGGCCCAAGTTAGAAGCAGAGCCTAAGGTGTAAATTATCGATAGTCCATATCTCGGAAACTATAAGAGATAATGCAATTTGGCAACCGGCAATGTAATTAGCATGCCGAATATTACTTGGAATGTGAATTGGAACGAAATCGCCAATAGATAAGACCATTTTACAATTTGGGCCCAAGTTAGAAGCAGAGCCTAAGGTGTAAATTATTGATAGTCCATATCTCGGAAACTATAAGAGATAATGCAATTTCGCAACCGGCAATGTAATTAGCATGCCGAATATTACTTGGAGTGTGAATTGGAACGAAATCGCCAATAGGTAAGACCATTTTACAATTTGGGCCCAAGTTAGAAGCAGAGCCTAAGGTGTAAATTATCGATAGTCCATATCTCGGAAACTATAAGAGATAATGCAATTTGGCAACCGGCAATGTAATTAGCATGCCGAATATTACTTGGAATGTGTATTGGAACGAAATCGCCAATAGATAAGACCATTTTACAATTTGGGCCCAAGTTAGAAGCAGAGCCTAAGGTGTAAATTATCGATAGTCCATATCTCGGAAACTATAAGAGATAATGCAATTTGGCAACCGGCAATGTAATTAGCATGCCGAATATTACTTGGAATGTGAATTGGAACGAAATCGCCAATAGATAAGACCATTTTACAATTTGGGCCCAAGTTAGAAGCAGAGCCTAAGGTGTAAATTATCGATAGTCCATATCTCGGAAACTATAAGAGATAATGCAATTTGGCAACCGGCAATGTAATTAGCATGCCGAATATTACTTGGAATGTGAATTGGAACAAAATCGCCAATAGATAAGACCATTTTACAATTTGGGCCCAAGTTAGAAGCAGAGCCTAAGGTGTAAATTATTGATAGTCCATATCTCGGAAACTATAAGAGATAATGCAATTTCGCAACCGGCAATGTAATTAGCATGCCGAATATCACTTGGAATGTGAATTGGGACGAAATCGCCAATAGATAAGACCATTTTACAATTTGGGCCCAAGTTAGAAGCAGAGCCTAAGGTGTAAATTATCGATAGTCCATATCTCGGAAACTATAAGAGATAATGCAATTTGGCAACCGGCAATGTAATTAGCATGCCGAATATTACTTGGAATGTGAATTGTAACGAAATCGCCAATAGATAAGACCATTTTACAATTTGGGCCCAAGTTAGAAGCAGAGCCTAAGGTGTAAATTATCGATAGTCCATATCTCGGAAACTATAAGAGATAATGCAATTTGGCAATCGGCAATGTAATTAGCATGCCGAATATTACTTGGAATGTGAATTGGAACGAAATCGCCAATAGGTAAGACCATTTTACAATTTGGGCCCAAGTTAGAAGCAGAGCCTAAGGTGTAAATTATCGATAGTCCTTATCTCGGAAACTATAAGAGATAATTCAATTTGGCAACCGGCAATGTAATTAGCATGCCGAATATTACCTGGAATGTGAATTGGAACGAAATCGCCAATAGATAAGACCATTTTCAATTTGGGAGCAAGTTAGAAGCAGAGCCTAAGGTGTAAATTATCGATAGTCCATATCTCGGAAACTATAAGAGATAATGCAATTTGGCAACCGGCAATGTAATTACCATGCCGAATATTACTTGGAATGTGAATTGGAACGAAATCGCCAATAGATAAGACCATTTTACAATTTGGGCCCAAGTTAGAAGCAGAGCCTATGGTGTAAATTATCGATAGTCCATATCTCGGAAACTATAAGAGATAATGCAATTTGGCAACCGGCTATGTAATTAGCATGCCGAACATTACTTTGAATGTGAATTGGAACGAAATCGCCAATAGATAAGACCATTTTACAATTTGGGCCCAAGTTAGAAGCAGAGCCTATGGTGTAAATTATCGATAGTCCATATCTCGGAAACTATAAGAGATAATGCAATTTGGCAACCGGCAATGTAATTAGCATGCCGAATATTACTTGGAATGTGAATTGGAACGAAATCGCCAATAGATAAGACCATTTTACAATCTGGGCCCAAGTTAGAAGCAGAGCCTAAGGTGTAAATTATCGATAGTCCATATCTCGGAAACTATAAGAGATAATGCAATTTGGCAACCGGCAATGTAATTAGCATGCCGAATATTACTTGGAATGTGAATTGGAACGAAATCGCCAATAGATAAGACCATTTTACAATTTGGGCCCAAGTTAGAAGCAGAGCCTAAGGTGTAAATTATCCATAGTCCATATCTCGGAAACTATAAGAGATAATGCAATTTGGCAACCGGCAATGTAATTAGCATGCCGAATATTACTTGGAATGTGAATTGGAACGAAATCGCCAATAGATAAGACCATTTTACAATTTGGGCCCAAGTTAGAAGCAGAGCCTAAGGTGTAAATTATCGATAGTCCATATCTCGGAAACTATAAGAGATAATGCAATTTGGCAACCGGCAATGTAATTAGCATGCCGAATATTACTTGGAATGTGAATTGGAACGAAATCGCCAATAGATAAGACCATTTTACAGTTTGGGCCCAAGTTAGAAGCAGAGCCTAAGGTTAAAAATAATCGATAGTCCATATCTCGGAAACTATAAGAGATAATGCAATTTGGCAACCGGCAATGTAATTAGCATGCCGAATATTACTTGGAATGTGAATTGGAACGAAATCGCCAATAGATAAGACCATTTTACAATTTGGGCCCAAGTTAGAAGCAGAGCCTAAGGTGTAAATTATCGATAGTCCATATCTCGGAAACTATAAGAGATAATGCAATTTGGCAACCGGCAATGTAATTAGCATGCCGAATATTACTTGGAATGTGAATTGGAACGAAATCGCCAATAGATGAGACCATTTTACAATTTGGGCCCAAGTTAGAAGCAGAGCTTAAGGTGTAAATTATCGATAGTCCATATCTCGGAAACTATAAGAGATAGTGCAATTTGGCAACCGGCAATGTAATCAGCATGCCGAATATTACTTGGAATGTGAATTGGAACGAAATCGCCAATAGATAAGGGCCATTTTACAATTTGGGCCCAAGTTAGAAGCAGAGCCTAAGGTGTAAATTATCGATAGTCCATATCTCGGAAACTATAAGAGATAATGCAATTTGGCAACCGGCAATGTAATTAGCATGCCGAATATTACTTGGAATGTGAATTGGAACGAAATCGCCAATAGATAAGACCATTTTACAATTTGGGCCCAAGTTAGAAGCAGAGCCTAAGGTGTAAATTATCGATAGTCCATATCTCGGAAACTATAAGAGATAATGCAACTTGGCCACCGGCAATGTAATTAGGATGCCGAATATTACTTGGAATGTGAATTGGAACGAAATCGCCAATAGAAAAGACCATTTTACAATTTGGGCCCAAGTTAGAAGCAGAGCCTAAGGTGTAAATTATCGATAGTCCATATCTCGGAAACTATAAGAGATAATGCAATTTGGCAACCGGCAATGTAATTAGCATGCCGAATATTACTTGGAATGTGAATTGGAACGAAATCGCCAATAGATAAGACGATTTTACAATTTGGGCCCAAGTTAGAAGCAGAGCCTAAGGTGTAAATTATCGATAGTCCATATCTCGGAAACTATAAGAGATAATGCAATTTGGCAACCGGCAATGTAATTAGCATGCCGAATATTACTTGGAATGTGAATTGGAACGAAATCGCCAATAGATAAGACGATTTTACAATTTGGGCCCAAGTTAGAAGCAGAGCCTAAGGTGTAAATTATCGATAGTCCATATCTCGGAAACTATAAGAGATAATGCAATTTGGCAACCGGCAATATAATTAGCATGCCGAATATTACTTGGAATGTGAATTGGAACGAAATCGCCAATAGATAAGACCATTTTACAATTTTGGCCCAAGTTAGAAGCAGAGCCTAAGGTGTAAATTATTGATAGTCCATATGTCGGAAACTATAAGAGATAATGCAATTTCGCAACCGGCAATGTAATTAGCATGCCGAATATTACTTGGAGTGTGAATTGGAACGAAATCGCCAATAGATAAGACCATTTTACAATTTGGGCCCAAGTTAGAAGCAGAGCCTAAGGTGTAAATTATCGATAGTCCATATCTCGGAAACTATAAGAGATAATGCAATTTGGCAACCGGCAATGTAATTAGCATGCCGAATATTACTTGGAATGTGAATTGGAACGAAATCGCCAATAGATAAGACCATTTTACAATTTGGGCCCAAGTTAGAAGCAGAGCCTAAGGTGTAAATTATCGATAGTCCATATCTCGGAAACTATAAGAGATAATGCAATTTGGCAACCGGCAATGTAATTAGCATGCCGAATATTACTTGGAATGTGAAATGGAACGAAATCGCCAATAGATAAGACCATTTTACAATTTGGGCCCAAGTTAGAAGCAGAGCCAAAGGTGTAAATTATCGATAGTCCATATCTCGGAAACTATAAGAGATAATGCAATTTGGCAACCGGCAATGTAATTAGCATGCCGAATATTACTTGGAATGTGAATTGGAACGAAATCGCCAATACATAAGACCATTTTACAATTTGGGCCCAAGTTAGAAGCAGAGCCTAAGGTGTAAATTATCGATAGTCCATATCTCGGAAACTATAAGAGATAATGCAATTTGGCAACCGGCAATGTAATTAGCATGCCGAATATTACTTGGAATGTGAATGGGAACGAAATCGCCAATAGATAAGACCATTTTACAATTTGGGCCCAAGTTAGAAGCAGAGCCTAAAGTGTAAATTATTGATAGTCCATATCTCGGAAACTATAAGAGATAATGCAATTTCGCAACCGGCAATGTAATTAGCATGCCGAATATCACTTGGAATGTGAATTGGGACGAAATCGCCAATAGATAAGACCATTTTACAATTTGGGCCCAAGTTAGAAGCAGAGCCTAAGGTGTAAATTATCGATAGTCCATATCTCGGAAACTATAAGAGATAATGCAATTTGGCAACCGGCAATGTAATTAGCATGCCGAATATTACTTGGAATGTGAATTGGAACGAAATCGCCAATAGATAAGACCATTTTACAATTTGGGCCCAAGTTAGAAGTAGAGCCTAAGGTGTAAATTATCGATAGTCCATATCTCGGAAACTATAAGAGATAATGCAATTTGGCAACCGGCAATGTAATTAGCATGCCGAATATTACTTGGAATGTTAATTGGAACGAAATCGCCAATAGATAAGACCATTTTACAGTTTGGGCCCAAGTTAGAAGCAGAGCCTAAGGTTAAAAATAATCGATAGTCCATATCTCGGAAAATATAAGAGATAATGCAATTTGGCAACCGGCAATGTAATTAGCATGCCGAATATTACTTGGAATGTGAATTGGAACGAAATCGCCAATAGATAAGACCATTTTACAATTTGGGCCCAAGTTAGAAGCAGAGCCTAAGGTGTAAATTATCGATAGTCCATATCTCGGAAACTATAAGAGATAATGCAACTTGGCCACCGGCAATGTAATTAGCATGCCGAATATTACTTGGAATGTGAATTGGAACGAAATCGCCAATAGGTAAGACCATTTTACAATTTGGGCCCAAGTTAGAAGCAGAGCCTAAGGTGTAAATTATCGATAGTCCATATCTCGGAAACTCTAAGAGATAATTCAATTTGGCAACCGGCAATGTAATTAGCATGCCGAATATTACTTGGAATGTGAATTGGAACGAAATCGCCAATAGATAAGACCATTTTACAATTTGGGCCCAAGTTAGAAGCAGAGCCTAAGGTGTAAATTATCGATAGTCCATATCTCGGAAACTATAAGAGATAATGCAATTTGGCAACCGGCAATGTAATTAGCATGCCGAATATTACTTGGAATGTGAATTGGAACGAAATCGCCAATAGATAAGACGATTTTACAATTTGGGCCCAAGTTAGAAGCAGAGCCTAAGGTGTAAATTATCGATAGTCCATATCTCGGAAACTATAAGAGATAATGCAATTTGGCAACCGGCAATTTAATTAGCATGCCGAATATTACTTGGAATGTGAATTGGAACGAAATCGCCAATAGATAAGGCCATTTTACAATTTGGGCCCAAGTTAGAAGCAGAGCCTAAGGTGTAAATTATCGATAGTCTATATCTCGGAAACTATAAGAGATAATGCAATTTGGCAACCGGCAATGTAATTAGCATGCCGAATATTACTTGGAATGTGAATTGGAACGAAATCGCCAATAGATAAGACCATTTTACAATTTGGGCCCAAGTTAGAAGCAGAGCCTAAGGTGTAAATTATCGATAGTCCTTATCTCGGAAACTATAAGAGATAATTCAATTTGGCAACCGGCAATGTAATTAGCATGCCGAATATTACTTGGAATGTGAATTGGAACGAAATCGCCAATAGATAAGACCATTTTACAGTTTGGGCCCAAGTTAGAAGCAGAGCCTAAGGTTAAAAATAATCGATAGTCCATATCTCGGAAACTATAAGAGATAATGCAATTTGGCAACCGGCAATGTAATTAGCATGCCGAATATTACTTGGAATGTGAATTGGAACGAAATCGCCAATAGATAAGACCATTTTACAATTTGGGCCCAAGTTAGAAGCAGAGCCTAAGGTGTAAATCATCGATAGTCCATATCTCGGAAACTATAAGAGATAATGCAATTTGGCAACCGGCAATTTAATTAGCATGCCGAATATTATTTGGAATGTGAAATGGAACGAAATCGCCAATAGATAAGATCATTTTACAATTTGGGCCCAAGTTAGAAGCAGAGCCAAAGGTGTAAATTATCGATAGTCCATATCTCGGAAACTATAAGAGATAATGCAATTTGGCAACCGGCAATGTAATTAGCATGCCGAATATTACTTGGAATGTGAATTGGAACGAAATCGCCAATACATAAGACCATTTTACAATTTGGGCCCAAGTTAGAAGCAGAGCCTAAGGTGTAAATTATCGATAGTCCATATCTCGGAAACTATAAGAGATAATGCAATTTGGCAACCGGCAATGTAATTAGCATGCCGAATATTACTTGGAATGTGAATGGGAACGAAATCGCCAATAGATAAGACCATTTTACAATTTGGGCCCAAGTTAGAAGCAGAGCCTAAAGTGTAAATTATTGATAGTCCATATCTCGGAAACTATAAGAGATAATGCAATTTCGCAACCGGCAATGTAATTAGCATGCCGAATATCACTTGGAATGTGAATTGGGACGAAATCGCCAATAGATAAGACCATTTTACAATTTGGGCCCAAGTTAGAAGCAGAGCCTAAGGTGTAAATTATCGATAGTCCATATCTCGGAAACTATAAGAGATAATGCAATTTGGCAACCGGCAATGTAATTAGCATGCCGAATATTACTTGGAATGTGAATTGGAACGAAATCGCCAATAGATAAGACCATTTTACAATTTGGGCCCAAGTTAGAAGTAGAGCCTAAGGTGTAAATTATCGATAGTCCATATCTCGGAAACTATAAGAGATAATGCAATTTGGCAACCGGCAATGTAATTAGCATGCCGAATATTACTTGGAATGTGAATTGGAACGAAATCGCCAATAGATAAGACCATTTTACAGTTTGGGCCCAAGTTAGAAGCAGAGCCTAAGGTTAAAAATAATCGATAGTCCATATCTCGGAAACTATAAGAGATAATGCAATTTGGCAACCGGCAATGTAATTAGCATGCCGAATATTACTTGGAATGTGAATTGGAACGAAATCGCCAATAGATAAGACCATTTTACAATTTGGGCCCAAGTTAGAAGCAGAGCCTAAGGTGTAAATTATCGATAGTCCATATCTCGGAAACTATAAGAGATAATGCAACTTGGCCACCGGCAATGTAATTAGCATGCCGAATATTACTTGGAATGTGAATTGGAACGAAATCGCCAATAGGTAAGACCATTTTACAATTTGGGCCCAAGTTAGAAGCAGAGCCTAAGGTGTAAATTATCGATAGTCCATATCTCGGAAACTCTAAGAGATAATTCAATTTGGCAACCGGCAATGTAATTAGCATGCCGAATATTACTTGGAATGTGAATTGGAACGAAATCGCCAATAGATAAGACCATTTTACAATTTGGGCCCAAGTTAGAAGCAGAGCCTAAGGTGTAAATTATCGATAGTCCATATCTCGGAAACTATAAGAGATAATGCAATTTGGCAACCGGCAATGTAATTAGCATGCCGAATATTACTTGGAATGTGAATTGGAACGAAATCGCCAATAGATAAGACGATTTTACAATTTGGGCCCAAGTTAGAAGCAGAGCCTAAGGTGTAAATTATCGATAGTCCATATCTCGGAAACTATAAGAGATAATGCAATTTGGCAACCGGCAATTTAATTAGCATGCCGAATATTACTTGGAATGTGAATTGGAACGAAATCGCCAATAGATAAGGCCATTTTACAATTTGGGCCCAAGTTAGAAGCAGAGCCTAAGGTGTAAATTATCGATAGTCTATATCTCGGAAACTATAAGAGATAATGCAATTTGGCAACCGGCAATGTAATTAGCATGCCGAATATTACTTGGAATGTGAATTGGAACGAAATCGCCAATAGATAAGACCATTTTACAATTTGGGCCCAAGTTAGAAGCAGAGCCTAAGGTGTAAATTATCGATAGTCCTTATCTCGGAAACTATAAGAGATAATTCAATTTGGCAACCGGCAATGTAATTAGCATGCCGAATATTACTTGGAATGTGAATTGGAACGAAATCGCCAATAGATAAGACCATTTTACAGTTTGGGCCCAAGTTAGAAGCAGAGCCTAAGGTTAAAAATAATCGATAGTCCATATCTCGGAAACTATAAGAGATAATGCAATTTGGCAACCGGCAATGTAATTAGCATGCCGAATATTACTTGGAATGTGAATTGGAACAAAATCGCCAATAGATAAGACCATTTTACAATTTGGGCCCAAGTTAGAAGCAGAGCCTAAGGTGTAAATCATCGATAGTCCATATCTCGGAAACTATAAGAGATAATGCAATTTGGCAACCGGCAATTTAATTAGCATGCCGAATATTACTTGGAATGTGAAATGGAACGAAATCGCCAATAGATAAGACCATTTTACAATTTGGGCCCAAGTTAGAAGCAGAGCCTAAGGTGTAAATTATCGATAGTCCATATCTCGGAAACTATAAGAGATAATGCAATTTGGCAACCGGCAATGTAATTAGCATGCCGAATATTACTTGGAATGTGAATTGGAACGAAATCGCCAATAGATGAGACCATTTTACAATTTGGGCCCAAGTTAGAAGCAGAGCTTAAGGTGTAAATTATCGATAGTCCATATCTCGGAAACTATAAGAGATAGTGCAATTTGGCAACCGGCAATGTAATCAGCATGCCGAATATTACTTGGAATGTGAATTGGAACGAAATCGCCAATAGATAAGGCCATTTTACAATTTGGGCCCAAGTTAGAAGCAGAGCCTAAGGTGTAAATTATCGATAGTCCATATCTCGGAAACTATAAGAGATAATGCAATTTGGCAACCGGCAATGTAATTAGCATGCCGAATATTACTTGGAATGTGAATTGGAACGAAATCGCCAATAGATAAGACCATTTTACAACTTGGGCCCAAGTTAGAAGCAGAGCCTAAGGTGTAAATTATCGATAGTCCATATCTCGGAAACTATAAGAGATAATGCAACTTGGCCACCGGCAATGTAATTAGCATGCCGAATATTACTTGGAATGTGAATTGGAACGAAATCGCCAATAGATAAGACCATTTTACAATTTGGGCCCAAGTTAGAAGCAGAGCCTAAGGTGTAAATTATCGATAGTCCATATCTCGGAAACTATAAGAGATAATGCAATTTGGCAACCGGCAATGTAATTAGCATGCCGAATATTACTTGGAATGTGAATTGGAACGAAATCGCCAATAGATAAGACGATTTTACAATTTGGGCCCAAGTTAGAAGCAGAGCCTAAGGTGTAAATTATCGATAGTCCATATCTCGGAAACTATAAGAGATAATGCAATTTGGCAACCGGCAATGTAATTAGCATGCCGAATATTACTTGGAATGTGAATTGGAACGAAATCGCCAATAGATAAGACGATTTTACAATTTGGGCCCAAGTTAGAAGCAGAGCCTAAGGTGTAAATTATCGATAGTCCATATCTCGGAAACTATAAGAGATAATGCAATTTGGCAACCGGCAATGTAATTAGCATGCCGAATATTACTTGGAATGTGAATTGGAACGAAATCGCCAATAGATAAGACCATTTTACAATTTTGGCCCAAGTTAGAAGCAGAGCCTAAGGTGTAAATTATTGATAGTCCATATGTCGGAAACTATAAGAGATAATGCAATTTCGCAACCGGCAATGTAATTAGCATGCCGAATATTACTTGGAGTGTGAATTGGAACGAAATCGCCAATAGATAAGACCATTTTACAATTTGGGCCCAAGTTAGAAGCAGAGCCTAAGGTGTAAATTATCGATAGTCCATATCTCGGAAACTATAAGAGATAATGCAATTTGGCAACCGGCAATGTAATTAGCATGCCGAATATTACTTGGAATGTGAATTGGAACGAAATCGCCAATAGATAAGACCATTTTACAATTTGGGCCCAAGTTAGAAGCAGAGCCTAAGGTGTAAATTATCGATAGTCCATATCTCGGAAACTATAAGAGATAATGCAATTTGGCAACCGGCAATGTAATTAGCATGCCGAATATTACTTGGAATGTGAAATGGAACGAAATCGCCAATAGATAAGACCATTTTACAATTTGGGCCCAAGTTAGAAGCAGAGCCAAAGGTGTAAATTATCGATAGTCCATATCTCGGAAACTATAAGAGATAATGCAATTTGGCAACCGGCAATGTAATTAGCATGCCGAATATTACTTGGAATGTGAATTGGAACGAAATCGCCAATACATAAGACCATTTTACAATTTGGGCCCAAGTTAGAAGCAGAGCCTAAGGTGTAAATTATCGATAGTCCATATCTCGGAAACTATAAGAGATAATGCAATTTGGCAACCGGCAATGTAATTAGCATGCCGAATATTACTTGGAATGTGAATGGGAACGAAATCGCCAATAGATAAGACCATTTTACAATTTGGGCCCAAGTTAGAAGCAGAGCCTAAAGTGTAAATTATTGATAGTCCATATCTCGGAAACTATAAGAGATAATGCAATTTCGCAACCGGCAATGTAATTAGCATGCCGAATATCACTTGGAATGTGAATTGGGACGAAATCGCCAATAGATAAGACCATTTTACAATTTGGGCCCAAGTTAGAAGCAGAGCCTAAGGTGTAAATTATCGATAGTCCATATCTCGGAAACTATAAGAGATAATGCAATTGGGCAACCGGCAATGTAATTAGCATGCCGAATATTACTTGGAATGTGAATTGGAACGAAATCGCCAATAGATAAGACCATTTTACAATTTGGGCCCAAGTTAGAAGTAGAGCCAAAGGTGTAAATTATCGATAGTCCATATCTCGGAAACTATAATAGATAATGCAATTTGGCAACCGGCAATGTAATTAGCATGCCGAATATTACTTGGAATGTGAATTGGAACGAAATCGCCAATAGATAAGACCATTTTACAGTTTGGGCCCAAGTTAGAAGCAGAGCCTAAGGTTAAAAATAATCGATAGTCCATATCTCGGAAACTATAAGAGATAATGCAATTTGGCAACCGGCAATGTAATTAGCATGCCGAATATTACTTGGAATGTGAATTGGAACGAAATCGCCAATAGATAAGACCATTTTACAATTTGGGCCCAAGTTAGAAGCAGAGCCTAAGGTGTAAATTATCGATAGTCCATATCTCGGAAACTATAAGAGATAATGCAACTTGGCCACCGGCAATGTAATTAGCATGCCGAATATTACTTGGAATGTGAATTGGAACGAAATCGCCAATAGGTAAGACCATTTTACAATTTGGGCCCAAGTTAGAAGCAGAGCCTAAGGTGTAAATTATCGATAGTCCATATCTCGGAAACTCTAAGAGATAATTCAATTTGGCAACCGGCAATGTAATTAGCATGCCGAATATTACTTGGAATGTGAATTGGAACGAAATCGCCAATAGATAAGACCATTTTACAATTTGGGCCCAAGTTAGAAGCAGAGCCTAAGGTGTAAATTATCGATAGTCCATATCTCGGAAACTATAAGAGATAATGCAATTTGGCAACCGGCAATGTAATTAGCATGCCGAATATTACTTGGAATGTGAATTGGAACGAAATCGCCAATAGATAAGACGATTTTACAATTTGGGCCCAAGTTAGAAGCAGAGCCTAAGGTGTAAATTATCGATAGTCCATATCTCGGAAACTATAAGAGATAATGCAATTTGGCAACCGGCAATTTAATTAGCATGCCGAATATTACTTGGAATGTGAATTGGAACGAAATCGCCAATAGATAAGGCCATTTTACAATTTGGGCCCAAGTTAGAAGCAGAGCCTAAGGTGTAAATTATCGATAGTCTATATCTCGGAAACTATAAGAGATAATGCAATTTGGCAATCGGCAATGTAATTAGCATGCCGAATATTACTTGGAATGTGAATTGGAACGAAATCGCCAATAGATAAGACCATTTTACAATTTGGGCCCAAGTTAGAAGCAGAGCCTAAGGTGTAAATTATCGATAGTCCTTATCTCGGAAACTATAAGAGATAATTCAATTTGGCAACCGGCAATGTAATTAGCATGCCGAATATTACTTGGAATGTGAATTGGAACGAAATCGCCAATAGATAAGACCATTTTACAATTTGGGCCCAAGTTAGAAGCAGAGCCTAAGGTGTAAATTATCGATAGTCCATATCTCGGAAACTATAAGAGATAATGCAATTTGGCAACCGGCAATGTAATTAGCATGCCGAATATTACCTGGAATGTGAATTGGAACGAAATCGCCAATAGATAAGACCATTTTCAATTTGGGAGCAAGTTAGAAGCAGAGCCTAAGGTGTAAATTATCGATAGTCCATATCTCGGAAACTATAAGAGATAATGCAATTTGGCAACCGGCAATGTAATTAGCATGCCGAATATTACTTGGAATGTGAATTGGAACGAAATCGCCAATAGATAAGACCATTTTACAATTTGGGCCCAAGTTAGAAGCAGAGCCTATGGTGTAAATTATCGATAGTCCATATCTCGGAAACTATAAGAGATAATGCAATTTGGCAACCGGCTATGCAATTAGCATGCCAAACTTTACTTTGAATGTGAATTGGAACGAAATCGCCAATAGATAAGACCATTTTACAATTTGGGCCCAAGTTAGAAGCAGAGCCTATGGTGTAAATTATCGATAGTCCATATCTCGGAAACTATAAGAGATAATGCAATTTGGCAACCGGCAATGTAATTAGCATGCCGAATATTACTTGGAATGTGAATTGGAACGAAATCGCCAATAGATAAGACCATTTTACAATTTGGGCCCAAGTTAGAAGCAGAGCCTAAGGTGTAAATTATCGATAGTCCATATCTCGGAAACTATAAGAGATAATGCAATTTGGCAACCGGCAATGTAATTAGCATGCCGAATATTACTTGGAATGTGAATTGGAACGAAATCGCCAATAGATAAGACCATTTTACAATTTGGGCCCAAGTTAGAAGCAGAGCCTAAGGTGTAAATTATCGATAGTCCATATCTCGGAAACTATAAGAGATAATGCAATTTGGCAACCGGCAATTTAATTAGCATGCCGAATATTACTTGGAATGTGAATTGGAACGAAATCGCCAATAGATAAGACCATTTTACAATTTGGGCCCAAGTTAGAAGCAGAGCCTAAGGTGTAAATTATCGATAGTCCATATCTCGGAAACTATAAGAGATAATGCAATTTGGCAACCGGCAATGTAATTAGCATGCCGAATATTACTTGGAATGTGAATTGGAACGAAATCGCCAATAGATGAGACCATTTTACAATTTGGGCCCAAGTTAGAAGCAGAGCCTAAGGTGTAAATTATCGATAGTCCATATCTCGGAAACTATAAGAGATAGTGCAATTTGGCAACCGGCAATGTAATCAGCATGCCGAATATTACTTGGAATGTGAATTGGAACGAAATCGCCAATAGATAAGGCCATTTTACAATTTGGGCCCAAGTTAGAAGCAGAGCCTAAGGTGTAAATTATCGATAGTCCATATCTCGGAAACTATAAGAGATAATGCAATTTGGCAACCGGCAATGTAATTAGCATGCCGAATATTACTTGGAATGTGAATTGGAACGAAATCGCCAATAGAAAAGACGATTTTACAATTTGGGCCCAAGTTAGAAGCAGAGCCTAAGGTGTAAATTATCGATAGTCCATATCTCGGAAACTATAAGAGATAATGCAATTTGGCAACCGGCAATTTAATTAGCATGCCGAATATTACTTGGAATGTGAATTGGAACGAAATCGCCAATAGATAAGGCCATTTTACAATTTGGGCCCAAGTTAGAAGCAGAGCCTAAGGTGTAAATTATCGATAGTCTATATCTCGGAAACTATAAGAGATAATGCAATTTGGCAACCGGCAATGTAATTAGCATGCCGAATATTACTTGGAATGTGAATTGGAACGAAATCGCCAATAGATAAGACCATTTTACAATTTGGGCCCAAGTTAGAAGCAGAGCCTAAGGTGTAAATTATCGATAGTCCTTATCTCGGAAACTATAAGAGATAATTCAATTTGGCAACCGGCAATGTAATTAGCATGCCGAATATTACTTGGAATGTGAATTGGAACGAAATCGCCAATAGATAAGACCATTTTACAATTTGGGCCCAAGTTAGAAGCAGAGCCTAAGGTGTAAATTATCGATAGCCCATATCTCGGAAACTATAAGAGATAATGCAATTTGGCAACCGGCAATGTAATTAGCATGCCGAATATTACCTGGAATGTGAATTGGAACGAAATCGCCAATAGATAAGACCATTTTCAATTTGGGAGCAAGTTAGAAGCAGAGCCTAAGGTGTAAATTATCGATAGTCCATATCTCGGAAACTATAAGAGATAATGCAATTTGGCAACCGGCAATGTAATTAGCATGCCGAATATTACTTGGAATGTGAATTGGAACGAAATCGCCAATAGATAAGACCATTTTACAATTTGGGCCCAAGTTAGAAGCAGAGCCTATGGTGTAAATTATCGATAGTCCATATCTCGGAAACTATAAGAGATAATGCAATTTGGCAACCGGCTATGTAATTAGCATGCCGAACATTACTTTGAATGTGAATTGGAACGAAATCGCCAATAGATAAGACCATTTTACAATTTGGGCCCAAGTTAGAAGCAGAGCCTATGGTGTAAATTATCGATAGTCCATATCTCGGAAACTATAAGAGATAATGCAATTTGGCAACCGGCAATGTAATTAGCATGCCGAATATTACTTGGAATGTGAATTGGAACGAAATCGCCAATAGATAAGACCATTTTACAATCTGGGCCCAAGTTAGAAGCAGAGCCTAAGGTGTAAATTATCGATAGTCCATATCTCGGAAACTATAAGAGATAATGCAATTTGGCAACCGGCAATGTAATTAGCATGCCGAATATTACTTGGAATGTGAATTGGAACGAAATCGCCAATAGATAAGACCATTTTACAATTTGGGCCCAAGTTAGAAGCAGAGCCTAAGGTGTAAATTATCGATAGTCCATATCTCGGAAACTATAAGAGATAATGCAATTTGGCAACCGGCAATGTAATTAGCATGCCGAATATTACTTGGAATGTGAATTGGAACGAAATCGCCAATAGATAAGACCATTTTACAATTTGGGCCCAAGTTAGAAGCAGAGCCTAAGGTGTAAATTATCGATAGTCCATATCTCGGAAACTATAAGAGATAATGCAATTTGGCAACCGGCAATGTAATTAGCATGCCGAATATTACTTGGAATGTGAATTGGAACGAAATCGCCAATAGATAAGACCATTTTACAATTTGGGCCCAAGTTAGAAGCAGAGCCTAAGGTGTAAATTATCGATGGACGAACCTCCATATCTCGGAAACTATAAGAGATAATGCAATTTGGCAACCGGCAATTTAATTAGCATGCCGAATATTACTTGAAATGTGAATTGGAACGAAATCGCCAATAGATAAGACCATTTTACATTTTGGGTCCAAGTTAGAAGCAGAGCCTAAGGTGTAAATTATCGATAGTCCATATCTCGGAAACTATAAGAGATAATGCAATTTGGCAACCGGCAATGTAATTAGCATGCCGAATATTACTTGGAATGTGAATTGGAACGAAATCGCCAATAGATGAGACCATTTTACAATTTGGGCCCAAGTTAGAAGCAGAGCCTAAGGTGTAAATTATCGATAGTCCATATCTCGGAAACTATAAGAGATAGTGCAATTTGGCAACCGGCAATGTAATCAGCATGCCGAATATTGCTTGGAATGTGAATTGGAACGAAATCGCCAATAGATAAGGCCATTTTACAATTTGGGCCCAAGTTAGAAGCAGAGCCCAAGGTGTAAATTATCGATAGTCCATATCTCGGAAACTATAAGAGATAATGCAATTTGGCAACCGGCAATGTAATTAGCATGCCGAATATTACTTGGAATGTGAATTGGAACGAAATCGCCAATAGATAAGACCATTTTACAATTTGGGCCCAAGTTAGAAGCAGAGCCTAAGGTGTAAATTATCGATAGTCCATATCTCGGAAACTATAAGAGATAATGCAACTTGGCCACCGGCAATGTAATTAGCATGCCGAATATTACTTGGGATGTGAATTGGAACGAAATCGCCAATAGATAAGACCATTTTACAATTTGGGCCCAAGTTAGAAGCAGAGCCTAAGGTGTAAATTATCGATAGTCCATATCTCGGAAACTATAAGAGATAATGCAATTTGGCAACCGGCAATGTAATTAGCATGCCGAATATTACTTGGAATGTGAATTGGAACGAAATCGCCAATAGATAAGACGATTTTACAATTTGGGCCCAAGTTAGAAGCAGAGCCTAAGGTGTAAATTATCGATAGTCCATATCTCGGAAACTATAAGAGATAATGCAATTTGGCAACCGGCAATGTAATTAGCATGCCGAATATTACTTGGAATGTGAATTGGAACGAAATCGCCAATAGATAAAACGATTTTACAATTTGGGCCCAAGTTAGAAGCAGAGCCTAAGGTGTAAATTATCGATAGTCCATATCTCGGAAACTATAAGAGATAATGCAATTTGGCAAACGGCAATGTAATTAGCATGCCGAATATTACTTGGAATGTGAATTGGAACGAAATCGCCAATAGATAAGACCATTTTACAATTTTGGCCCAAGTTAGAAGCAGAGCCTAAGGTGTAAATTATTGATAGTCCATATCTCGGAAACTATAAGAGATAATGCAATTTCGCAACCGGCAATGTAATTAGCATGCCGAATATTACTTGGAGTGTGAATTGGAACGAAATCGCCAATAGATAAGACCATTTTACAATTTGGGCCCAAGTTAGAAGCAGAGCCTAAGGTGTAAATTATCGATAGTCCATATCTCGGAAACTATAAGAGATAATGCAATTTGGCAACCGGCAATGTAATTAGCATGCCGAATATTACTTGGAATGTGAATTGGAACGAAATCGTCAATAGATAAGACCATTTTACAATTTGGGCCCAAGTTAGAAGCAGAGCCTAAGGTGTAAATTATCGATAGTCCATATCTCGGAAACTATAAGAGATAATGCATTTTGGCAACCGGCAATGTAATTAGCATGCCGAATATTACTTGGAATGTGAAATGGAACGAAATCGCCAATAGATAAGACCATTTTACAATTTGGGCCCAAGTTAGAAGCAGAGCCTAAGGTGTAAATTATCGATAGTCCATATCTCGGAAACTATAAGAGATAATGCAATTTGGCAACCGGCAATGTAATTAGCATGCCGAATATTACTTGGAATGTGAATTGGAACGAAATCGCCAATAGATAAGACCATTTTACAATTTGGGCATGGTTAGAAGCAGAGCCTAAGGTGTAAATTATCGATAGTCCATATCTCGGAAACTATAAGAGATAATGCAATTTGGCAACCGGCAATGTAATTAGCATGCCGAATATTACTTGGAATGTGAATGGGAACGAAATCGCCAATAGATAAGACCATTTTACAATTTGGGCCCAAGTTAGAAGCAGAGCCTAAGGTGTAAATTATTGATAGTCCATATCTCGGAAACTATAAGAGATAATGCAATTTCGCAACCGGCAATGTAATTAGCATGCCGAATATCACTTGGAATGTGAATTGAGACGAAATCGCCAATAGATAAGACCATTTTACAATTTGGGCCCAAGTTAGAAGCAGAGCCTAAGGTGTAAATTATCGATAGTCCATATCTCGGAAACTATAAGAGATAATGCAATTTGGCAACCGGCAATGTAATTAGCATGCCGAATATTACTTGGAATGTGAATTGGAACGAAATCGCCAATAGATAAGACCATTTTACAATTTGGGCCCAAGTTAGAAGCAGAGCCTAAGGTGTAAATTATCGATAGTCCATATCTCGGAAACTATAAGAGATAATGCAATTTGGCAACCGGCAATGTAATTAGCATGCCGAATATTACTTGGAATGTGAATTGGAACGAAATCGCCAATAGATAAGACCATTTTACAGTTTGGGCCCAAGTTAGAAGCAGAGCCAAAGGTTAAAAATAATCGATAGTCCATATCTCGGAAACTATAAGAGATAATGCAATTTGGCAACCGGCAATGTAATTAGCATGCCGAATATTACTTGGAATGTGAATTGGAACGAAATCGCCAATAGATAAGACCATTTTACAATTTGGGCCCAAGTTAGAAGCAGAGCCTAAGGTGTAAATTATCGATAGTCCATATCTCGGAAACTATAAGAGATAATGCAACTTGGCCACCGGCAGTGTAATTAGCATGCCGAATATTACTTGGAATGTGAATTGGAACGAAATCGCCAATAGGTAAGACCATTTTACAATTTGGGCCCAAGTTAGAAGCAGAGCCTAAGGTGTAAATTATCGATAGTCCATATCTCGGAAACTCTAAGAGATAATTCAATTTGGCAACCGGCAATGTAATTAGCATGCCGAATATTACTTGGAATGTGAATTGGAACGAAATCGCCAATAGATAAGACCATTTTACAATTTGGGCCCAAGTTAGAAGCAGAGCCTAAGGTGTAAATTATCGATAGTCCATATCTCGGAAACTATAAGAGATAATGCAATTTGGCAACCGGCAATGTAATTAGCATGCCGAATATTACTTGGAATGTGAATTGGAACGAAATCGCCAATAGATAAGACGATTTTACAATTTGGGCCCAAGTTAGAAGCAGAGCCTAAGGTGTAAATTATCGATAGTCCATATCTCGGAAACTATAAGAGATAATGCAATTTGGCAACCGGACATTTAATTAGCATGCCGAATATTACTTGGAATGTGAATTGGAACGAAATCGCCAATAGATAAGGCCATTTTACAATTTGGGCCCAAGTTAGAAGCAGAGCCTAAGGTGTAAATTATCGATAGTCTATATCTCGGAAACTATAAGAGATAATGCAATTTGGCAACCGGCAATGTAATTAGCATGCCGAATATTACTTGGAATGTGAATTGGAACGAAATCGCCAATAGATAAGACCATTTTACAATTTGGGCCCAAGTTAGAAGCAGAGCCTAAGGTGTAAATTATCGATAGTCCATATCTCGGAAACTATAAGAGATAATGCAATTTGGCAACCGGCAATGTAATCAGCATGCCGAATATTACTTGGAATGTGAATTGGAACGAAATCGCCAATAGATAAGGCCATTTTACAATTTGGGCCCAAGTTAGAAGCAGAGCCTAAGGTGTAAATTATCGATAGTCTATATCTCGGAAACTATAAGAGATAATGCAATTTGGCAACCGGCAATGTAATTAGCATGCCGAATATTACTTGGAATGTGAATTGGAACGAAATCGCCAATAGATAAGACCATTTTACAATTTGGGCCCAAGTTAGAAGCAGAGCCTAAGGTGTAAATTATCGATAGTCCATATCTCGGAAACTATAAGAGATAATGCAATTTGGCAACCGGCAATGCAATTAGCATGCCGAATATTACTTGGAATGTGAATTGGAACGAAATCGCCAATAGATAAGACGATTTTACAATTTGGGCCCAAGTTAGAAGCAGAGCCTAAGGTGTAAATTATCGATAGTCCATATCTCGGAAACTATAAGAGATAATGCAATTTGGCAACCGGACATTTAATTAGCATGCCGAATATTACTTGGAATGTGAATTGGAACGAAATCGCCAATAGATAAGGCCATTTTACAATTTGGGCCCAAGTTAGAAGCAGAGCCTAAGGTGTAAATTATCGATAGTCTATATCTCGGAAACTATAAGAGATAATGCAATTTGGCAACCGGCAATGTAATTAGCATGCCGAATATTACTTGGAATGTGAATTGGAACGAAATCGCCAATAGATAAGACCATTTTACAATTTGGGCCCAAGTTAGAAGCAGAGCCTAAGGTGTAAATTATCGATAGTCCATATCTCGGAAACTATAAGAGATAATGCAATTTGGCAACCGGCAATGTAATCAGCATGCCGAATATTACTTGGAATGTGAATTGGAACGAAATCGCCAATAGATAAGGCCATTTTACAATTTGGGCCCAAGTTAGAAGCAGAGCCTAAGGTGTAAATTATCGATAGTCCATATCTCGGAAACTATAAGAGATAATGCAATTTGGCAACCGGGAATGTAATTAGCATGCCGAATATTACTTGGAATGTGAATTGGAACGAAATCGCCAATAGATAAGACCATTTTACAATTTGGGCCCAAGTTAGAAGCAGAGCCTAAGGTGTAAATTATCGATAGTCCATATCTCGGAAACTATAAGAGATAATGCAATTTGGCAACCGGCAATGTAATTAGCATGCCGAATATTACTTGGAATGTGAATTGGAACGAAATCGCCAATAGATAAGACCATTTTACAATTTGGGCCCAAGTTAGAAGCAGAGCCTAAGGTGTAAATTATTGATAGTCCATATCTCGGAAACTATAAGAGATAATGCAATTTCGCAACCGGCAATGTAATTAGCATGCCGAATATTACTTGGAGTGTGAATTGGAACGAAATCGCCAATAGATAAGACCATTTTACAATTTGGGCCCAAGTTAGAAGCAGAGCCTAAGGTGTAAATTATCGATAGTCCATATCTCGGAAACTATAAGAGATAATGCAATTTGGCAACCGGCAATGTAATTAGCATGCCGAATATTACTTGGAATGTGAATTGGAACGAAATCGCCAATAGATAAGACCATTTTACAATTTGGGCCCAAGTTAGAAGCAGAGCCTAAGGTGTAAAGTATCGATAGTCCATATCTCGGAAACTATAAGAGATAATGCAATTTGGCAAACGGCAATGTAATTAGCATGCCGAATATTACTTGGAATGTGAAATGGAACGAAATCGCCAATAGATAAGACCATTTTACAATTTGGGCCCAAGTTAGAAGCAGAGCCTAAGGTGTAAATTATCGATAGTCCATATCTCGGAAACTATAAGAGATAATGCAATTTGGCAACCGGCAATGTAATTAGCATGCCGAATATTACTTGGAATGTGAATTGGAACGAAATCGCCAATAGATAAGACCATTTTACAATTTGGGCCCAAGTTAGAAGCAGAGCCTAAGGTGTAAATTATCGATAGTTCATATCTCGGAAACTATAAGAGATAATGCAATTTGGCAACCGGCAATGTAATTAGCATGCCGAATATTACTTGGAATGTGAATGGGAACGAAATCGCCAATAGATAAGACCATTTTACAATTTGGGCCCAAGTTAGAAGCAGAGCCTAAGGTGTAAATTATTGATAGTCCATATCTCGGAAACTATAAGAGATAATGCAATTTCGCAACCGGCAATGTAATTAGCATGCCGAATATCACTTGGAATGTGAATTGGGACGAAATCGCCAATAGATAAGACCATTTTACAATTTGGGCCCAAGTTAGAAGCAGAGCCTAAGGTGTAAATTATCGATAGTCCATATCTCGGAAACTATAAGAGATAATGCAATTTGGCAACCGGCAATGTAATTAGCATGCCGAATATTACTTGGAATGTGAATTGGAACGAAATCGCCAATAGATAAGACCATTTTACAATTTGGGCCCAAGTTAGAAGCAGAGCCTAAGGTGTAAATTATCGATAGTCCATATCTCGGAAACTATAAGAGATAATTCAATTTGGCAACCGGCAATGTAATTAGCATGCCGAATATTACTTGGAATGTGAATTGGAACGAAATCGCCAATAGATAAGACCATTTTACAGTTTGGGCCCAAGTTAGAAGCAGAGCCTAAGGTTAAAAATAATCGATAGTCCATATCTCGGAAACTATAAGAGATAATGCAATTTGGCAACCGGCAATGTAATTAGCATGCCGAATATTACTTGGAATGTGAATTGGAACGAAATCGCCAATAGATAAGACCATTTTACAATTTGGGCCCAAGTTAGAAGCAGAGCCTAAGGTGTAAATTATCGATAGTCCATATCTCGGAAACTATAAGAGATAATGCAACTTGGCCACCGGCAATGTAATTAGCATGCCGAATATTACTTGGAATGTGAATTGGAACGAAATCGCCAATAGGTAAGACCATTTTACAATTTGGGCCCAAGTTAGAAGCAGAGCCTAAGGTGTAAATTATCGATAGTCCATATCTCGGAAACTCTAAGAGATAATTCAATTTGGCAACCGGCAATGTAATTAGCATGCCGAATATTACTTGGAATGTGAATTGGAACGAAATCGCCAATAGATAAGACCATTTTACAATTTGGGCCCAAGTTAGAAGCAGAGCCTAAGGTGTAAATTATCGATAGTCCATATCTCGGAAACTATAAGAGATAATGCAATTTGGCAACCGGCAATGTAATTAGCATGCCGAATATTACTTGGAATGTGAATTGGAACGAAATCGCCAATAGATAAGACCATTTTACAATTTGGGCCCAAGTTAGAAGCAGAGCCTAAGGTGTAAATTATCGATAGTCCTTATCTCGGAAACTATAAGAGATAATTCAATTTGGCAACCGGCAATGTAATGAGCATGCCGAATATTACTTGGAATGTGAATTGGAACGAAATCGCCAATAGATAAGACCATTTTACAATTTGGGCCCAAGTTAGAAGCAGAGCCTAAGGTGTAAATTATCGCCAATAGATAAGACCATTTTACAATTTGGGCCCAAGTTAGAAGCAGAGCCTAAGGTGTAAATTATCGATAGTCCATATCTCGGAAACTATAAGAGATAGTGCAATTTGGCAACCGGCAATGTAATCAGCATGCCGAATATTGCTTGGAATGTGAATTGGAACGAAATCGCCAATAGATAAGGCCATTTTACAATTTGGGCCCAAGTTAGAAGCAGAGCCCAAGGTGTAAATTATCGATAGTCCATATCTCGGAAACTATAAGAGATAATGCAATTTGGCAACCGGCAATGTAATTAGCATGCCGAATATTACTTGGAATGTGAATTGGAACGAAATCGCCAATAGATAAGACCATTTTACAATTTGGGCCCAAGTTAGAAGCAGAGCCTAAGGTGTAAATTATCGATAGTCCATATCTCGGAAACTATAAGAGATAATGCAACTTGGCCACCGGCAATGTAATTAGCATGCCGAATATTACTTGGGATGTGAATTGGAACGAAATCGCCAATAGATAAGACCATTTTACAATTTGGGCCCAAGTTAGAAGCAGAGCCTAAGGTGTAAATTATCGATAGTCCATATCTCGGAAACTATAAGAGATAATGCAATTTGGCAACCGGCAATGTAATTAGCATGCCGAATATTACTTGGAATGTGAATTGGAACGAAATCGCCAATAGATAAGACGATTTTACAATTTGGGCCCAAGTTAGAAGCAGAGCCTAAGGTGTAAATTATCGATAGTCCATATCTCGGAAACTATAAGAGATAATGCAATTTGGCAACCGGCAATGTAATTAGCATGCCGAATATTACTTGGAATGTGAATTGGAACGAAATCGCCAATAGATAAAACGATTTTACAATTTGGGCCCAAGTTAGAAGCAGAGCCTAAGGTGTAAATTATCGATAGTCCATATCTCGGAAACTATAAGAGATAATGCAATTTGGCAAACGGCAATGTAATTAGCATGCCGAATATTACTTGGAATGTGAATTGGAACGAAATCGCCAATAGATAAGACCATTTTACAATTTTGGCCCAAGTTAGAAGCAGAGCCTAAGGTGTAAATTATTGATAGTCCATATCTCGGAAACTATAAGAGATAATGCAATTTCGCAACCGGCAATGTAATTAGCATGCCGAATATTACTTGGAGTGTGAATTGGAACGAAATCGCCAATAGATAAGACCATTTTACAATTTGGGCCCAAGTTAGAAGCAGAGCCTAAGGTGTAAATTATCGATAGTCCATATCTCGGAAACTATAAGAGATAATGCAATTTGGCAACCGGCAATGTAATTAGCATGCCGAATATTACTTGGAATGTGAATTGGAACGAAATCGTCAATAGATAAGACCATTTTACAATTTGGGCCCAAGTTAGAAGCAGAGCCTAAGGTGTAAATTATCGATAGTCCATATCTCGGAAACTATAAGAGATAATGCATTTTGGCAACCGGCAATGTAATTAGCATGCCGAATATTACTTGGAATGTGAAATGGAACGAAATCGCCAATAGATAAGACCATTTTACAATTTGGGCCCAAGTTAGAAGCAGAGCCTAAGGTGTAAATTATCGATAGTCCATATCTCGGAAACTATAAGAGATAATGCAATTTGGCAACCGGCAATGTAATTAGCATGCCGAATATTACTTGGAATGTGAATTGGAACGAAATCGCCAATAGATAAGACCATTTTACAATTTGGGCATGAGTTAGAAGCAGAGCCTAAGGTGTAAATTATCGATAGTCCATATCTCGGAAACTATAAGAGATAATGCAATTTGGCAACCGGCAATGTAATTAGCATGCCGAATATTACTTGGAATGTGAATGGGAACGAAATCGCCAATAGATAAGACCATTTTACAATTTGGGCCCAAGTTAGAAGCAGAGCCTAAGGTGTAAATTATTGATAGTCCATATCTCGGAAACTATAAGAGATAATGCAATTTCGCAACCGGCAATGTAATTAGCATGCCGAATATCACTTGGAATGTGAATTGAGACGAAATCGCCAATAGATAAGACCATTTTACAATTTGGGCCCAAGTTAGAAGCAGAGCCTAAGGTGTAAATTATCGATAGTCCATATCTCGGAAACTATAAGAGATAATGCAATTTGGCAACCGGCAATGTAATTAGCATGCCGAATATTACTTGGAATGTGAATTGGAACGAAATCGCCAATAGATAAGACCATTTTACAATTTGGGCCCAAGTTAGAAGCAGAGCCTAAGGTGTAAATTATCGATAGTCCATATCTCGGAAACTATAAGAGATAATGCAATTTGGCAACCGGCAATGTAATTAGCATGCCGAATATTACTTGGAATGTGAATTGGAACGAAATCGCCAATAGATAAGACCATTTTACAGTTTGGGCCCAAGTTAGAAGCAGAGCCAAAGGTTAAAAATAATCGATAGTCCATATCTCGGAAACTATAAGAGATAATGCAATTTGGCAACCGGCAATGTAATTAGCATGCCGAATATTACTTGGAATGTGAATTGGAACGAAATCGCCAATAGATAAGACCATTTTACAATTTGGGCCCAAGTTAGAAGCAGAGCCTAAGGTGTAAATTATCGATAGTCCATATCTCGGAAACTATAAGAGATAATGCAACTTGGCCACCGGCAATGTAATTAGCATGCCGTATATTACTTGGAATGTGAATTGGAACGAAATCGCCAATAGGTAAGACCATTTTACAATTTGGGCCCAAGTTAGAAGCAGAGCCTAAGGTGTAAATTATCGATAGTCCATATCTCGGAAACTCTAAGAGATAATTCAATTTGGCAACCGGCAATGTAATTAGCATGCCGAATATTACTTGGAATGTGAATTGGAACGAAATCGCCAATAGATAAGACCATTTTACAATTTGGGCCCAAGTTAGAAGCAGAGCCTAAGGTGTAAATTATCGATAGTCCATATCTCGGAAACTATAAGAGATAATGCAATTTGGCAACCGGCAATGTAATTAGCATGCCGAATATTACTTGGAATGTGAATTGGAACGAAATCGCCAATAGATAAGACGATTTTACAATTTGGGCCCAAGTTAGAAGCAGAGCCTAAGGTGTAAATTATCGATAGTCCATATCTCGGAAACTATAAGAGATAATGCAATTTGGCAACCGGCAATTTAATTAGCATGCCGAATATTACTTGGAATGTGAATTGGAACGAAATCGCCAATAGATAAGGCCATTTTACAATTTGGGCCCAAGTTAGAAGCAGAGCCTAAGGTGTAAATTATCGATAGTCTATATCTCGGAAACTATAAGAGATAATGCAATTTGGCAACCGGCAATGTAATTAGCATGCCGAATATTACTTGGAATGTGAATTGGAACGAAATCGCCAATAGATAAGACCATTTTACAATTTGGGCCCAAGTTAGAAGCAGAGCCTAAGGTGTAAATTATCGATAGTCCATATCTCGGAAACTATAAGAGATAATGCAATTTGGCAACCGGCAATGTAATCAGCATGCCGAATATTACTTGGAATGTGAATTGGAACGAAATCGCCAATAGATAAGGCCATTTTACAATTTGGGCCCAAGTTAGAAGCAGAGCCTAAGGTGTAAATTATCGATAGTCCATATCTCGGAAACTATAAGAGATAATGCAATTTGGCAACCGGGAATGTAATTAGCATGCCGAATATTACTTGGAATGTGAATTGGAACGAAATCGCCAATAGATAAGACCATTTTACAATTTGGGCCCAAGTTAGAAGCAGAGCCTAAGGTGTAAATTATCGATAGTCCATATCTCGGAAACTATAAGAGATAATGCAATTTGGCAACCGGCAATGTAATTAGCATGCCGAATATTACTTGGAATGTGAATTGGAACGAAATCGCCAATAGATAAGACCATTTTACAATTTGGGCCCAAGTTAGAAGCAGAGCCTAAGGTGTAAATTATTGATAGTCCATATCTCGGAAACTATAAGAGATAATGCAATTTCGCAACCGGCAATGTAATTAGCATGCCGAATATTACTTGGAGTGTGAATTGGAACGAAATCGCCAATAGATAAGACCATTTTACAATTTGGGCCCAAGTTAGAAGCAGAGCCTAAGGTGTAAATTATCGATAGTCCATATCTCGGAAACTATAAGAGATAATGCAATTTGGCAACCGGCAATGTAATTAGCATGCCGAATATTACTTGGAATGTGAATTGGAACGAAATCGCCAATAGATAAGACCATTTTACAATTTGGGCCCAAGTTAGAAGCAGAGCCTAAGGTGTAAAGTATCGATAGTCCATATCTCGGAAACTATAAGAGATAATGCAATTTGGCAAACGGCAATGTAATTAGCATGCCGAATATTACTTGGAATGTGAAATGGAACGAAATCGCCAATAGATAAGACCATTTTACAATTTGGGCCCAAGTTAGAAGCAGAGCCTAAGGTGTAAATTATCGATAGTCCATATCTCGGAAACTATAAGAGATAATGCAATTTGGCAACCGGCAATGTAATTAGCATGCCGAATATTACTTGGAATGTGAATTGGAACGAAATCGCCAATAGATAAGACCATTTTACAATTTGGGCCCAAGTTAGAAGCAGAGCCTAAGGTGTAAATTATCGATAGTTCATATCTCGGAAACTATAAGAGATAATGCAATTTGGCAACCGGCAATGTAATTAGCATGCCGAATATTACTTGGAATGTGAATGGGAACGAAATCGCCAATAGATAAGACCATTTTACAATTTGGGCCCAAGTTAGAAGCAGAGCCTAAGGTGTAAATTATTGATAGTCCATATCTCGGAAACTATAAGAGATAATGCAATTTCGCAACCGGCAATGTAATTAGCATGCCGAATATCACTTGGAATGTGAATTGGGACGAAATCGCCAATAGATAAGACCATTTTACAATTTGGGCCCAAGTTAGAAGCAGAGCCTAAGGTGTAAATTATCGATAGTCCATATCTCGGAAACTATAAGAGATAATGCAATTTGGCAACCGGCAATGTAATTAGCATGCCGAATATTACTTGGAATGTGAATTGGAACGAAATCGCCAATAGATAAGACCATTTTACAATTTGGGCCCAAGTTAGAAGCAGAGCCTAAGGTGTAAATTATCGATAGTCCATATCTCGGAAACTATAAGAGATAATTCAATTTGGCAACCGGCAATGTAATTAGCATGCCGAATATTACTTGGAATGTGAATTGGAACGAAATCGCCAATAGATAAGACCATTTTACAGTTTGGGCCCAAGTTAGAAGCAGAGCCTAAGGTTAAAAATAATCGATAGTCCATATCTCGGAAACTATAAGAGATAATGCAATTTGGCAACCGGCAATGTAATTAGCATGCCGAATATTACTTGGAATGTGAATTGGAACGAAATCGCCAATAGATAAGACCATTTTACAATTTGGGCCCAAGTTAGAAGCAGAGCCTAAGGTGTAAATTATCGATAGTCCATATCTCGGAAACTATAAGAGATAATGCAACTTGGCCACCGGCAATGTAATTAGCATGCCGAATATTACTTGGAATGTGAATTGGAACGAAATCGCCAATAGGTAAGACCATTTTACAATTTGGGCCCAAGTTAGAAGCAGAGCCTAAGGTGTAAATTATCGATAGTCCATATCTCGGAAACTCTAAGAGATAATTCAATTTGGCAACCGGCAATGTAATTAGCATGCCGAATATTACTTGGAATGTGAATTGGAACGAAATCGCCAATAGATAAGACCATTTTACAATTTGGGCCCAAGTTAGAAGCAGAGCCTAAGGTGTAAATTATCGATAGTCCATATCTCGGAAACTATAAGAGATAATGCAATTTGGCAACCGGCAATGTAATTAGCATGCCGAATATTACTTGGAATGTGAATTGGAACGAAATCGCCAATAGATAAGACGATTTTACAATTTGGGCCCAAGTTAGAAGCAGAGCCTAAGGTGTAAATTATCGATAGTGCATATCTCGGAAACTATAAGAGATAATGCAATTTGGCAACCGGCAATTTAATTAGCATGCCGAATATTACTTGGAATGTGAATTGGAACGAAATCGCCAATAGATAAGGCCATTTTACAATTTGGGCCCAAGTTAGAAGCAGAGCCTAAGGTGTAAATTATCGCATGCCGAATATTACTTGGAATGTGAATTGGAACGAAATCGCCAATAGATAAGACCATTTTACAATTTGGGCCCAAGTTAGAAGCAGAGCCTAAGGTGTAAATTATCGATAGTCCTTATCTCGGAAACTATAAGAGATAATTCAATTTGGCAACCGGCAATGTAATTAGCATGCCGAATATTACTTGGAATGTGAATTGGAACGAAATCGCCAATAGATAAGACCATTTTACAATTTGGGCCCAAGTTAGAAGCAGAGCCTAAGGTGTAAATTATCGATAGTCCATATCTCGGAAACTATAAGAGATAATGCAATTTGGCAACCGGCAATGTAATTAGCATGCCGAATATTACTTGGAATGTGAATTGGAACGAAATCGCCAATAGATAAGACCATTTTACAATTTGGGCCCAAGTTAGAAGCAGAGCCTAAGGTGTAAAGTATCGATAGTCCATATCTCGGAAACTATAAGAGATAATGCAATTTGGCAAACGGCAATGTAATTAGCATGCCGAATATTACTTGGAATGTGAAATGGAACGAAATCGCCAATAGATAAGACCATTTTACAATTTGGGCCCAAGTTAGAAGCAGAGCCTAAGGTGTAAATTATCGATAGTCCATATCTCGGAAACTATAAGAGATAATGCAATTTGGCAACCGGCAATGTAATTAGCATGCCGAATATTACTTGGAATGTGAATTGGAACGAAATCGCCAATAGATAAGACCATTTTACAATTTGGGCCCAAGTTAGAAGCAGAGCCTAAGGTGTAAATTATCGATAGTTCATATCTCGGAAACTATAAGAGATAATGCAATTTGGCAACCGGCAATGTAATTAGCATGCCGAATATTACTTGGAATGTGAATTGGAACGAAATCGCCAATAGATAAGACCATTTTACAATTTGGGCCCAAGTTAGAAGCAGAGCCTAAGGTGTAAATTATCGATAGTCCATATCTCGGAAACTATAAGAGATAATGCAATTTGGCAACCGGCAATGTAATTAGCATGCCGAATATTACTTGGAATGTGAATGGGAACGAAATCGCCAATAGATAAGACCATTTTACAATTTGGGCCCAAGTTAGAAGCAGAGCCTAAGGTGTAAATTATTGATAGTCCATATCTCGGAAACTATAAGAGATAATGCAATTTCGCAACCGGCAATGTAATTAGCATGCCGAATATCACTTGGAATGTGAATTGGGACGAAATCGCCAATAGATAAGACCATTTTACAATTTGGGCCCAAGTTAGAAGCAGAGCCTAAGGTGTAAATTATCGATAGTCCATATCTCGGAAACTATAAGAGATAATGCAATTTGGCAACCGGCAATGTAATTAGCATGCCGAATATTACTTGGAATGTGAATTGGAACGAAATCGCCAATAGATAAGACCATTTTACAATTTGGGCCCAAGTTAGAAGCAGAGCCTAAGGTGTAAATTATCGATAGTCCATATCTCGGAAACTATAAGAGATAATGCAATTTGGCAACCGGCAATGTAATTAGCATGCCGAATATTACTTGGAATGTGAATTGGAACGAAATCGCCAATAGATAAGACCATTTTACAGTTTGGGCCCAAGTTAGAAGCAGAGCCTAAGGTTAAAAATATCGATAGTCCATATCTCGGAAACTATAAGAGATAATGCAATTTGGCAACCGGCAATGTAATTAGCATGCCGAATATTACTTGGAATGTGAATTGGAACGAAATCGCCAATAGATAAGACCATTTTACAATTTGGGCCCAAGTTAGAAGCAGAGCCTAAGGTGTAAATTATCGATAGTCCATATCTCGGAAACTATAAGAGATAGTGCAATTTGGCAACCGGCAATGTAATCAGCATGCCGAATATTACTTGGAATGTGAATTGGAACGAAATCGCCAATAGGTAAGACCATTTTACAATTTGGGCCCAAGTTAGAAGCAGAGCCTAAGGTGTAAATTATCGATAGTCCATATCTCGGAAACTATAAGAGATAATGCAATTTGGCAACCGGCAATGTAATTAGCATGCCGAATATTACTTGGAATGTGATTTGGAACGAAATCGCCAATAGATAAGACCATTTTACAGTTTGGGCCCAAGTTAGAAGCAGAGCCTAAGGTGTAAATTATCGATAGTCCATATCTCGGAAACTATAAGAGATAATGCAATTTGGCAACCGGCAATGTAATTAGCATGCCGAATATTACTTGGAATGTGAATTGGAACGAAATCGCCAATAGATGAGACCATTTTACAATTTGGGCCCAAGTTAGAAGCAGAGCCTAAGGTGTAAATTATCGATAGTCCATATCTCGGAAACTATAAGAGATAGTGCAATTTGGCAACCGGCAATGTAATCAGCATGCCGAATATTACTTGGAATGTGAATTGGAACGAAATCGCCAATAGATAAGGCCATTTTACAATTTGGGCCCAAGTTAGAAGCAGAGCCCAAGGTGTAAATTATCGATAGTCCATATCTCGGAAACTATAAGAGATAATGCAATTTGGCAACCGGCAATGTAATTAGCATGCCGAATATTACTTGGAATGTGAATTGGAACGAAATCGCCAATAGATAAGACCATTTTACAATTTGGGCCCAAGTTAGAAGCAGAGCCTAAGGTGTAAATTATCGATAGTCCATATCTCGGAAACTATAAGAGATAATGCAACTTGGCCACCGGCAATGTAATTAGCATGCCGAATATTACTTGGGATGTGAATTGGAACGAAATCGCCAATAGATAAGACCATTTTACAATTTGGGCCCAAGTTAGAAGCAGAGCCTAAGGTGTAAATTATCGATAGTCCATATCTCGGAAACTATAAGAGATAATGCAACTTGGCCACCGGCAATGTAATTAGCATGCCGAATATTACTTGGAATGTGAATTGGAACGAAATCGCCAATAGGTAAGACCATTTTACAATTTGGGCCCAAGTTAGAAGCAGAGCCTAAGGTGTAAATTATCGATAGTCCATATCTCGGAAACTATAAGAGATAATGCAATTTGGCAACCGGCAATGTAATTAGCATGCCGAATATTACTTGGAATGTGAATTGGAACGAAATCGCCAATAGATAAGACGATTTTACAATTTGGGCCCAAGTTAGAAGCAGAGCCTAAGGTGTAAATTATCGATAGTCCATATCTCGGAAACTATAAGAGATAATGCAATTTGGCAACCGGCAATTTAATTAGCATGCCGAATATTACTTGGAATGTGAATTGGAACGAAATCGCCAATAGATAAGGCCATTTTACAATTTGGGCCCAAGTTAGAAGCAGAGCCTAAGGTGTAAATTATCGATAGTCTATATCTCGGAAACTATAAGAGATAATGCAATTTGGCAACCGGCAATGTAATTAGCATGCCGAATATTACTTGGAATGTGAATTGGAACGAAATCGCCAATAGATAAGACCATTTTACAATTTGGGCCCAAGTTAGAAGCAGAGCCTAAGGTGTAAATTATCGATAGTCCATATCTCGGAAACTATAAGAGATAATGCAATTTGGCAACCGGCAATGTAATCAGCATGCCGAATATTACTTGGAATGTGAATTGGAACGAAATCGCCAATAGATAAGGCCATTTTACAATTTGGGCCCAAGTTAGAAGCAGAGCCTAAGGTGTAAATTATCGATAGTCCATATCTCGGAAACTATAAGAGATAATGCAATTTGGCAACCGGGAATGTAATTAGCATGCCGAATATTACTTGGAATGTGAATTGGAACGAAATCGCCAATAGATAAGACCATTTTACAATTTGGGCCCAAGTTAGAAGCAGAGCCTAAGGTGTAAATTATCGATAGTCCATATCTCGGAAACTATAAGAGATAATGCAATTTGGCAACCGGCAATGTAATTAGCATGCCGAATATTACTTGGAATGTGAATTGGAACGAAATCGCCAATAGATAAGACCATTTTACAATTTGGGCCCAAGTTAGAAGCAGAGCCTAAGGTGTAAATTATTGATAGTCCATATCTCGGAAACTATAAGAGATAATGCAATTTCGCAACCGGCAATGTAATTAGCATGCCGAATATTACTTGGAGTGTGAATTGGAACGAAATCGCCAATAGATAAGACCATTTTACAATTTGGGCCCAAGTTAGAAGCAGAGCCTAAGGTGTAAATTATCGATAGTCCATATCTCGGAAACTATAAGAGATAATGCAATTTGGCAACCGGCAATGTAATTAGCATGCCGAATATTACTTGGAATGTGAATTGGAACGAAATCGCCAATAGATAAGACCATTTTACAATTTGGGCCCAAGTTAGAAGCAGAGCCTAAGGTGTAAAGTATCGATAGTCCATATCTCGGAAACTATAAGAGATAATGCAATTTGGCAAACGGCAATGTAATTAGCATGCCGAATATTACTTGGAATGTGAAATGGAACGAAATCGCCAATAGATAAGACCATTTTACAATTTGGGCCCAAGTTAGAAGCAGAGCCTAAGGTGTAAATTATCGATAGTCCATATCTCGGAAACTATAAGAGATAATGCAATTTGGCAACCGGCAATGTAATTAGCATGCCGAATATTACTTGGAATGTGAATTGGAACGAAATCGCCAATAGATAAGACCATTTTACAATTTGGGCCCAAGTTAGAAGCAGAGCCTAAGGTGTAAATTATCGATAGTTCATATCTCGGAAACTATAAGAGATAATGCAATTTGGCAACCGGCAATGTAATTAGCATGCCGAATATTACTTGGAATGTGAATGGGAACGAAATCGCCAATAGATAAGACCATTTTACAATTTGGGCCCAAGTTAGAAGCAGAGCCTAAGGTGTAAATTATTGATAGTCCATATCTCGGAAACTATAAGAGATAATGCAATTTCGCAACCGGCAATGTAATTAGCATGCCGAATATCACTTGGAATGTGAATTGGGACGAAATCGCCAATAGATAAGACCATTTTACAATTTGGGCCCAAGTTAGAAGCAGAGCCTAAGGTGTAAATTATCGATAGTCCATATCTCGGAAACTATAAGAGATAATGCAATTTGGCAACCGGCAATGTAATTAGCATGCCGAATATTACTTGGAATGTGAATTGGAACGAAATCGCCAATAGATAAGACCATTTTACAATTTGGGCCCAAGTTAGAAGCAGAGCCTAAGGTGTAAATTATCGATAGTCCATATCTCGGAAACTATAAGAGATAATTCAATTTGGCAACCGGCAATGTAATTAGCATGCCGAATATTACTTGGAATGTGAATTGGAACGAAATCGCCAATAGATAAGACCATTTTACAGTTTGGGCCCAAGTTAGAAGCAGAGCCTAAGGTTAAAAATAATCGATAGTCCATATCTCGGAAACTATAAGAGATAATGCAATTTGGCAACCGGCAATGTAATTAGCATGCCGAATATTACTTGGAATGTGAATTGGAACGAAATCGCCAATAGATAAGACCATTTTACAATTTGGGCCCAAGTTAGAAGCAGAGCCTAAGGTGTAAATTATCGATAGTCCATATCTCGGAAACTATAAGAGATAATGCAACTTGGCCACCGGCAATGTAATTAGCATGCCGAATATTACTTGGAATGTGAATTGGAACGAAATCGCCAATAGGTAAGACCATTTTACAATTTGGGCCCAAGTTAGAAGCAGAGCCTAAGGTGTAAATTATCGATAGTCCATATCTCGGAAACTCTAAGAGATAATTCAATTTGGCAACCGGCAATGTAATTAGCATGCCGAATATTACTTGGAATGTGAATTGGAACGAAATCGCCAATAGATAAGACCATTTTACAATTTGGGCCCAAGTTAGAAGCAGAGCCTAAGGTGTAAATTATCGATAGTCCATATCTCGGAAACTATAAGAGATAATGCAATTTGGCAACCGGCAATGTAATTAGCATGCCGAATATTACTTGGAATGTGAATTGGAACGAAATCGCCAATAGATAAGACGATTTTACAATTTGGGCCCAAGTTAGAAGCAGAGCCTAAGGTGTAAATTATCGATAGTGCATATCTCGGAAACTATAAGAGATAATGCAATTTGGCAACCGGCAATTTAATTAGCATGCCGAATATTACTTGGAATGTGAATTGGAACGAAATCGCCAATAGATAAGGCCATTTTACAATTTGGGCCCAAGTTAGAAGCAGAGCCTAAGGTGTAAATTATCGATAGTCTATATCTCGGAAACTATAAGAGATAATGCAATTTGGCAACCGGCAATGTAATTAGCATGCCGAATATTACTTGGAATGTGAATTGGAACGAAATCGCCAATAGATAAGACCATTTTACAATTTGGGCCCAAGTTAGAAGCAGAGCCTAAGGTGTAAATTATCGATAGTCCTTATCTCGGAAACTATAAGAGATAATTCAATTTGGCAACCGGCAATGTAATTAGCATGCCGAATATTACTTGGAATGTGAATTGGAACGAAATCGCCAATAGATAAGACCATTTTACAATTTGGGCCCAAGTTAGAAGCAGAGCCTAAGGTGTAAATTATCGATAGTCCATATCTCGGAAACTATAAGAGATAATGCAATTTGGCAACCGGCAATGTAATTAGCATGCCGAATATTACTTGGAATGTGAATTGGAACGAAATCGCCAATAGATAAGACCATTTTACAATTTGGGCCCAAGTTAGAAGCAGAGCCTAAGGTGTAAAGTATCGATAGTCCATATCTCGGAAACTATAAGAGATAATGCAATTTGGCAAACGGCAATGTAATTAGCATGCCGAATATTACTTGGAATGTGAAATGGAACGAAATTGCCAATAGATAAGACCATTTTACAATTTGGGCCCAAGTTAGAAGCAGAGCCTAAGGTGTAAATTATCGATAGTCCATATCTCGGAAACTATAAGAGATAATGCAATTTGGCAACCGGCAATGTAATTAGCATGCCGAATATTACTTGGAATGTGAATTGGAACGAAATCGCCAATAGATAAGACCATTTTACAATTTGGGCCCAAGTTAGAAGCAGAGCCTAAGGTGTAAATTATCGATAGTTCATATCTCGGAAACTATAAGAGATAATGCAATTTGGCAACCGGCAATGTAATTAGCATGCCGAATATTACTTGGAATGTGAATTGGAACGAAATCGCCAATAGATAAGACCATTTTACAATTTGGGCCCAAGTTAGAAGCAGAGCCTAAGGTGTAAATTATCGATAGTCCATATCTCGGAAACTATAAGAGATAATGCAATTTGGCAACCGGCAATGTAATTAGCATGCCGAATATTACTTGGAATGTGAATGGGAACGAAATCGCCAATAGATAAGACCATTTTACAATTTGGGCCCAAGTTAGAAGCAGAGCCTAAGGTGTAAATTATTGATAGTCCATATCTCGGAAACTATAAGAGATAATGCAATTTCGCAACCGGCAATGTAATTAGCATGCCGAATATCACTTGGAATGTGAATTGGGACGAAATCGCCAATAGATAAGACCATTTTACAATTTGGGCCCAAGTTAGAAGCAGAGCCTAAGGTGTAAATTATCGATAGTCCATATCTCGGAAACTATAAGAGATAATGCAATTTGGCAACCGGCAATGTAATTAGCATGCCGAATATTACTTGGAATGTGAATTGGAACGAAATCGCCAATAGATAAGACCATTTTACAATTTGGGCCCAAGTTAGAAGCAGAGCCTAAGGTGTAAATTATCGATAGTCCATATCTCGGAAACTATAAGAGATAATGCAATTTGGCAACCGGCAATGTAATTAGCATGCCGAATATTACTTGGAATGTGAATTGGAACGAAATCGCCAATAGATAAGACCATTTTACAGTTTGGGCCCAAGTTAGAAGCAGAGCCTAAGGTTAAAAATAATCGATAGTCCATATCTCGGAAACTATAAGAGATAATGCAATTTGGCAACCGGCAATGTAATTAGCATGCCGAATATTACTTGGAATGTGAATTGGAACGAAATCGCCAATAGATAAGACCATTTTACAATTTGGGCCCAAGTTAGAAGCAGAGCCTAAGGTGTAAATTATCGATAGTCCATATCTCGGAAACTATAAGAGATAGTGCAATTTGGCAACCGGCAATGTAATCAGCATGCCGAATATTACTTGGAATGTGAATTGGAACGAAATCGCCAATAGGTAAGACCATTTTACAATTTGGGCCCAAGTTAGAAGCAGAGCCTAAGGTGTAAATTATCGATAGTCCATATCTCGGAAACTATAAGAGATAATGCAATTTGGCAACCGGCAATGTAATTAGCATGCCGAATATTACTTGGAATGTGATTTGGAACGAAATCGCCAATAGATAAGACCATTTTACAGTTTGGGCCCAAGTTAGAAGCAGAGCCTAAGGTGTAAATTATCGATAGTCCATATCTCGGAAACTATAAGAGATAATGCAATTTGGCAACCGGCAATGTAATTAGCATGCCGAATATTACTTGGAATGTGAATTGGAACGAAATCGCCAATAGATGAGACCATTTTACAATTTGGGCCCAAGTTAGAAGCAGAGCCTAAGGTGTAAATTATCGATAGTCCATATCTCGGAAACTATAAGAGATAGTGCAATTTGGCAACCGGCAATGTAATCAGCATGCCGAATATTACTTGGAATGTGAATTGGAACGAAATCGCCAATAGATAAGGCCATTTTACAATTTGGGCCCAAGTTAGAAGCAGAGCCCAAGGTGTAAATTATCGATAGTCCATATCTCGGAAACTATAAGAGATAATGCAATTTGGCAACCGGCAATGTAATTAGCATGCCGAATATTACTTGGAATGTGAATTGGAACGAAATCGCCAATAGATAAGACCATTTTACAATTTGGGCCCAAGTTAGAAGCAGAGCCTAAGGTGTAAATTATCGATAGTCCATATCTCGGAAACTATAAGAGATAATGCAACTTGGCCACCGGCAATGTAATTAGCATGCCGAATATTACTTGGGATGTGAATTGGAACGAAATCGCCAATAGATAAGACCATTTTACAATTTGGGCCCAAGTTAGAAGCAGAGCCTAAGGTGTAAATTATCGATAGTCCATATCTCGGAAACTATAAGAGATAATGCAATTTGGCAACCGGCAATGTAATTAGCATGCCGAATATTACTTGGAATGTGAATTGGAACGAAATCGCCAATAGATAAGACGATTTTACAATTTGGGCCCAAGTTAGAAGCAGAGCCTAAGGTGTAAATTATCGATAGTCCATATCTCGGAAACTATAAGAGATAATGCAATTTGGCAACCGGCAATGTAATTAGCATGCCGAATATTACTTGGAATGTGAATTGGAACGAAATCGCCAATAGATAAGACGATTTTACAATTTGGGCCCAAGTTAGAAGCAGAGCCTAAGGTGTAAATTATCGATAGTCCATATCTCGGAAACTATAAGAGATAATGCAATTTGGCAACCGGCAATGTAATTAGCATGCCGAATATTACTTGGAATGTGAATTGGAACGAAATCGCCAATAGATAAGACCATTTTACAATTTTGGCCCAAGTTAGAAGCAGAGCCTAAGGTGTAAATTATTGATAGTCCATATCTCGGAAACTATAAGAGATAATGCAATTTCGCAACCGGCAATGTAATTAGCATGCCGAATATTACTTGGAGTGTGAATTGGAACGAAATCGCCAATAGATAAGACCATTTTACAATTTGGGCCCAAGTTAGAAGCAGAGCCTAAGGTGTAAATTATCGATAGTCCATATCTCGGAAACTATAAGAGATAATGCAATTTGGCAACCGGCAATGTAATTAGCATGCCGAATATTACTTGGAATGTGAATTGGAACGAAATCGCCAATAGATAAGACCATTTTACAATTTGGGCCCAAGTTAGAAGCAGAGCCTAAGGTGTAAATTATCGATAGTCCATATCTCGGAAACTATAAGAGATAATGCATTTTGGCAACCGGCAATGTAATTAGCATGCCGAATATTACTTGGAATGTGAAATGGAACGAAATCGCCAATAGATAAGACCATTTTACAATTTGGGCCCAAGTTAGAAGCAGAGCCTAAGGTGTAAATTATCGATAGTCCATATCTCGGAAACTATAAGAGATAATGCAATTTGGCAACCGGCAATGTAATTAGCATGCCGAATATTACTTGGAATGTGAATTGGAACGAAATCGCCAATAGATAAGACCATTTTACAATTTGGGCCCAAGTTAGAAGCAGAGCCTAAGGTGTAAATTATCGATAGTCCATATCTCGGAAACTATAAGAGATAATGCAATTTGGCAACCGGCAATGTAATTAGCATGCCGAATATTACTTGGAATGTGAATGGGAACGAAATCGCCAATAGATAAGACCATTTTACAATTTGGGCCCAAGTTAGAAGCAGAGCCTAAGGTGTAAATTATTGATAGTCCATATCTCGGAAACTATAAGAGATAATGCAATTTCGCAACCGGCAATGTAATTAGCATGCCGAATATCACTTGGAATGTGAATTGGGACGAAATCGCCAATAGATAAGACCATTTTACAATTTGGGCCCAAGTTAGAAGCAGAGCCTAAGGTGTAAATTATCGATAGTCCATATCTCGGAAACTATAAGAGATAATGCAATTTGGCAACCGGCAATGTAATTAGCATGCCGAATATTACTTGGAATGTGAATTGGAACGAAATCGCCAATAGATAAGACCATTTTACAATTTGGGCCCAAGTTAGAAGCAGAGCCTAAGGTGTAAATTATCGATAGTCCATATCTCGGAAACTATAAGAGATAATGCAATTTGGCAACCGGCAATGTAATTAGCATGCCGAATATTACTTGGAATGTGAATTGGAACGAAATCGCCAATAGATAAGACCATTTTACAGTTTGGGCCCAAGTTAGAAGCAGAGCCAAAGGTTAAAAATAATCGATAGTCCATATCTCGGAAACTATAAGAGATAATGCAATTTGGCAACCGGCAATTTAATTAGCATGCCGAATATTACTTGGAATGTGAATTGGAACGAAATCGCCAATAGATAAGGCCATTTTACAATTTGGGCCCAAGTTAGAAGCAGAGCCTAAGGTGTAAATTATCGATAGTCTATATCTCGGAAACTATAAGAGATAATGCAATTTGGCAACCGGCAATGTAATTAGCATGCCGAATATTACTTGGAATGTGAATTGGAACGAAATCGCCAATAGATAAGACCATTTTACAATTTGGGCCCAAGTTAGAAGCAGAGCCTAAGGTGTAAATTATCGATAGTCCTTATCTCGGAAACTATAAGAGATAATTCAATTTGGCAACCGGCAATGTAATTAGCATGCCGAATATTACTTGGAATGTGAATTGGAACGAAATCGCCAATAGATAAGACCATTTTACAATTTGGGCCCAAGTTAGAAGCAGAGCCTAAGGTGTAAATTATCGATAGTCCATATCTCGGAAACTATAAGAGATAATGCAATTTGGCAACCGGCAATGTAATTAGCATGCCGAATATTACTTGGAATGTGAATTGGAACGAAATCGCCAATAGATAAGACCATTTTACAATTTGGGCCCAAGTTAGAAGCAGAGCCTAAGGTGTAAAGTATCGATAGTCCATATCTCGGAAACTATAAGAGATAATGCAATTTGGCAAACGGCAATGTAATTAGCATGCCGAATATTACTTGGAATGTGAAATGGAACGAAATTGCCAATAGATAAGACCATTTTACAATTTGGGCCCAAGTTAGAAGCAGAGCCTAAGGTGTAAATTATCGATAGTCCATATCTCGGAAACTATAAGAGATAATGCAATTTGGCAACCGGCAATGTAATTAGCATGCCGAATATTACTTGGAATGTGAATTGGAACGAAATCGCCAATAGATAAGACCATTTTACAATTTGGGCCCAAGTTAGAAGCAGAGCCTAAGGTGTAAATTATCGATAGTTCATATCTCGGAAACTATAAGAGATAATGCAATTTGGCAACCGGCAATGTAATTAGCATGCCGAATATTACTTGGAATGTGAATTGGAACGAAATCGCCAATAGATAAGACCATTTTACAATTTGGGCCCAAGTTAGAAGCAGAGCCTAAGGTGTAAATTATCGATAGTCCATATCTCGGAAACTATAAGAGATAATGCAATTTGGCAACCGGCAATGTAATTAGCATGCCGAATATTACTTGGAATGTGAATGGGAACGAAATCGCCAATAGATAAGACCATTTTACAATTTGGGCCCAAGTTAGAAGCAGAGCCTAAGGTGTAAATTATTGATAGTCCATATCTCGGAAACTATAAGAGATAATGCAATTTCGCAACCGGCAATGTAATTAGCATGCCGAATATCACTTGGAATGTGAATTGGGACGAAATCGCCAATAGATAAGACCATTTTACAATTTGGGCCCAAGTTAGAAGCAGAGCCTAAGGTGTAAATTATCGATAGTCCATATCTCGGAAACTATAAGAGATAATGCAATTTGGCAACCGGCAATGTAATTAGCATGCCGAATATTACTTGGAATGTGAATTGGAACGAAATCGCCAATAGATAAGACCATTTTACAATTTGGGCCCAAGTTAGAAGCAGAGCCTAAGGTGTAAATTATCGATAGTCCATATCTCGGAAACTATAAGAGATAATGCAATTTGGCAACCGGCAATGTAATTAGCATGCCGAATATTACTTGGAATGTGAATTGGAACGAAATCGCCAATAGATAAGACCATTTTACAGTTTGGGCCCAAGTTAGAAGCAGAGCCTAAGGTTAAAAATAATCGATAGTCCATATCTCGGAAACTATAAGAGATAATGCAATTTGGCAACCGGCAATGTAATTAGCATGCCGAATATTACTTGGAATGTGAATTGGAACGAAATCGCCAATAGATAAGACCATTTTACAATTTGGGCCCAAGTTAGAAGCAGAGCCTAAGGTGTAAATTATCGATAGTCCATATCTCGGAAACTATAAGAGATAGTGCAATTTGGCAACCGGCAATGTAATCAGCATGCCGAATATTACTTGGAATGTGAATTGGAACGAAATCGCCAATAGGTAAGACCATTTTACAATTTGGGCCCAAGTTAGAAGCAGAGCCTAAGGTGTAAATTATCGATAGTCCATATCTCGGAAACTATAAGAGATAATGCAATTTGGCAACCGGCAATGTAATTAGCATGCCGAATATTACTTGGAATGTGATTTGGAACGAAATCGCCAATAGATAAGACCATTTTACAGTTTGGGCCCAAGTTAGAAGCAGAGCCTAAGGTGTAAATTATCGATAGTCCATATCTCGGAAACTATAAGAGATAATGCAATTTGGCAACCGGCAATGTAATTAGCATGCCGAATATTACTTGGAATGTGAATTGGAACGAAATCGCCAATAGATGAGACCATTTTACAATTTGGGCCCAAGTTAGAAGCAGAGCCTAAGGTGTAAATTATCGATAGTCCATATCTCGGAAACTATAAGAGATAGTGCAATTTGGCAACCGGCAATGTAATCAGCATGCCGAATATTACTTGGAATGTGAATTGGAACGAAATCGCCAATAGATAAGGCCATTTTACAATTTGGGCCCAAGTTAGAAGCAGAGCCCAAGGTGTAAATTATCGATAGTCCATATCTCGGAAACTATAAGAGATAATGCAATTTGGCAACCGGCAATGTAATTAGCATGCCGAATATTACTTGGAATGTGAATTGGAACGAAATCGCCAATAGATAAGACCATTTTACAATTTGGGCCCAAGTTAGAAGCAGAGCCTAAGGTGTAAATTATCGATAGTCCATATCTCGGAAACTATAAGAGATAATGCAACTTGGCCACCGGCAATGTAATTAGCATGCCGAATATTACTTGGGATGTGAATTGGAACGAAATCGCCAATAGATAAGACCATTTTACAATTTGGGCCCAAGTTAGAAGCAGAGCCTAAGGTGTAAATTATCGATAGTCCATATCTCGGAAACTATAAGAGATAATGCAATTTGGCAACCGGCAATGTAATTAGCATGCCGAATATTACTTGGAATGTGAATTGGAACGAAATCGCCAATAGATAAGACGATTTTACAATTTGGGCCCAAGTTAGAAGCAGAGCCTAAGGTGTAAATTATCGATAGTCCATATCTCGGAAACTATAAGAGATAATGCAATTTGGCAACCGGCAATGTAATTAGCATGCCGAATATTACTTGGAATGTGAATTGGAACGAAATCGCCAATAGATAAGACGATTTTACAATTTGGGCCCAAGTTAGAAGCAGAGCCTAAGGTGTAAATTATCGATAGTCCATATCTCGGAAACTATAAGAGATAATGCAATTTGGCAACCGGCAATGTAATTAGCATGCCGAATATTACTTGGAATGTGAATTGGAACGAAATCGCCAATAGATAAGACCATTTTACAATTTTGGCCCAAGTTAGAAGCAGAGCCTAAGGTGTAAATTATTGATAGTCCATATCTCGGAAACTATAAGAGATAATGCAATTTCGCAACCGGCAATGTAATTAGCATGCCGAATATTACTTGGAGTGTGAATTGGAACGAAATCGCCAATAGATAAGACCATTTTACAATTTGGGCCCAAGTTAGAAGCAGAGCCTAAGGTGTAAATTATCGATAGTCCATATCTCGGAAACTATAAGAGATAATGCAATTTGGCAACCGGCAATGTAATTAGCATGCCGAATATTACTTGGAATGTGAATTGGAACGAAATCGCCAATAGATAAGACCATTTTACAATTTGGGCCCAAGTTAGAAGCAGAGCCTAAGGTGTAAATTATCGATAGTCCATATCTCGGAAACTATAAGAGATAATGCATTTTGGCAACCGGCAATGTAATTAGCATGCTGAATATTACTTGGAATGTGAAATGGAACGAAATCGCCAATAGATAAGACCATTTTACAATTTGGGCCCAAGTTAGAAGCAGAGCCTAAGGTGTAAATTATCGATAGTCCATATCTCGGAAACTATAAGAGATAATGCAATTTGGCAACCGGCAATGTAATTAGCATGCCGAATATTACTTGGAATGTGAATTGGAACGAAATCGCCAATAGATAAGACCATTTTACAATTTGGGCCCAAGTTAGAAGCAGAGCCTAAGGTGTAAATTATCGATAGTCCATATCTCGGAAACTATAAGAGATAATGCAATTTGGCAACCGGCAATGTAATTAGCATGCCGAATATTACTTGGAATGTGAATGGGAACGAAATCGCCAATAGATAAGACCATTTTACAATTTGGGCCCAAGTTAGAAGCAGAGCCTAAGGTGTAAATTATTGATAGTCCATATCTCGGAAACTATAAGAGATAATGCAATTTCGCAACCGGCAATGTAATTAGCATGCCGAATATCACTTGGAATGTGAATTGGGACGAAATCGCCAATAGATAAGACCATTTTACAATTTGGGCCCAAGTTAGAAGCAGAGCCTAAGGTGTAAATTATCGATAGTCCATATCTCGGAAACTATAAGAGATAATGCAATTTGGCAACCGGCAATGTAATTAGCATGCCGAATATTACTTGGAATGTGAATTGGAACGAAATCGCCAATAGATAAGACCATTTTACAATTTGGGCCCAAGTTAGAAGCAGAGCCTAAGGTGTAAATTATCGATAGTCCATATCTCGGAAACTATAAGAGATAATGCAATTTGGCAACCGGCAATGTAATTAGCATGCCGAATATTACTTGGAATGTGAATTGGAACGAAATCGCCAATAGATAAGACCATTTTACAGTTTGGGCCCAAGTTAGAAGCAGAGCCAAAGGTTAAAAATAATCGATAGTCCATATCTCGGAAACTATAAGAGATAATGCAATTTGGCAACCGGCAATGTAATTAGCATGCCGAATATTACTTGGAATGTGAATTGGAACGAAATCGCCAATAGATAAGACCATTTTACAATTTGGGCCCAAGTTAGAAGCAGAGCCTAAGGTGTAAATTATCGATAGTCCATATCTCGGAAACTATAAGAGATAATGCAACTTGGCCACCGGCAATGTAATTAGCATGCCGAATATTACTTGGAATGTGAATTGGAACGAAATCGCCAATAGGTAAGACCATTTTACAATTTGGGCCCAAGTTAGAAGCAGAGCCTAAGGTGTAAATTATCGATAGTCCATATCTCGGAAACTCTAAGAGATAATTCAATTTGGCAACCGGCAATGTAATTAGCATGCCGAATATTACTTGGAATGTGAATTGGAACGAAATCGCCAATAGATAAGACCATTTTACAATTTGGGCCCAAGTTAGAAGCAGAGCCTAAGGTGTAAATTATCGATAGTCCATATCTCGGAAACTATAAGAGATAATGCAATTTGGCAACCGGCAATGTAATTAGCATGTCGAATATTACTTGGAATGTGAATTGGAACGAAATCGCCAATAGATAAGACGATTTTACAATTTGGGCCCAAGTTAGAAGCAGAGCCTAAGGTGTAAATTATCGATAGTCCATATCTCGGAAACTATAAGAGATAATGCAATTTGGCAACCGGCAATTTAATTAGCATGCCGAATATTACTTGGAATGTGAATTGGAACGAAATCGCCAATAGATAAGGCCATTTTACAATTTGGGCCCAAGTTAGAAGCAGAGCCTAAGGTGTAAATTATCGATAGTCTATATCTCGGAAACTATAAGAGATAATGCAATTTGGCAACCGGCAATGTAATTAGCATGCCGAATATTACTTGGAATGTGAATTGGAACGAAATCGCCAATAGATAAGACCATTTTACAATTTGGGCCCAAGTTAGAAGCAGAGCCTAAGGTGTAAATTATCGATAGTCCATATCTCGGAAACTATAAGAGATAATGCAATTTGGCAACCGGCAATGTAATCAGCATGCCGAATATTACTTGGAATGTGAATTGGAACGAAATCGCCAATAGATAAGGCCATTTTACAATTTGGGCCCAAGTTAGAAGCAGAGCCTAAGGTGTAAATTATCGATAGTCCATATCTCGGAAACTATAAGAGAAAATGCAATTTGGCAACCGGGAATGTAATTAGCATGCCGAATATTACTTGGAATGTGAATTGGAACGAAATCGCCAATAGATAAGACCATTTTACAATTTGGGCCCAAGTTAGAAGCAGAGCCTAAGGTGTAAATTATCGATAGTCCATATCTCGGAAACTATAAGAGATAATGCAATTTGGCAACCGGCAATGTAATTAGCATGCCGAATATTACTTGGAATGTGAATTGGAACGAAATCGCCAATAGATAAGACCATTTTACAATTTGGGCCCAAGTTAGAAGCAGAGCCTAAGGTGTAAATTATTGATAGTCCATATCTCGGAAACTATAAGAGATAATGCAATTTCGCAACCGGCAATGTAATTAGCATGCCGAATATCACTTGGAATGTGAATTGGGACGAAATCGCCAATAGATAAGACCATTTTACAATTTGGGCCCAAGTTAGAAGCAGAGCCTAAGGTGTAAATTATCGATAGTCCATATCTCGGAAACTATAAGAGATAATGCAATTTGGCAACCGGCAATGTAATTAGCATGCCGAATATTACTTGGAATGTGAATTGGAACGAAGTCGCCAATAGATAAGACCATTTTACAATTTGGGCCCAAGTTAGAAGCAGAGCCTAAGGTGTAAATTATCGATAGTCCATATCTCGGAAACTATAAGAGATAATGCAATTTGGCAACCGGCAATGTAATTAGCATGCCGAATATTACTTGGAATGTGAATTGGAACGAAATCGCCAATAGATAAGACCATTTTACAGTTTGGGCCCAAGTTAGAAGCAGAGCCTAAGGTTAAAAATAATCGATAGTCCATATCTCGGAAACTATAAGAGATAATGCAATTTGGCAACCGGCAATGTAATTAGCATGCCGAATATTACTTGGAATGTGAATTGGAACGAAATCGCCAATAGATAAGACCATTTTACAATTTGGGCCCAAGTTAGAAGCAGAGCCTAAGGTGTAAATTATCGATAGTCCATATCTCGGAAACTATAAGAGATAATGCAACTTGGCCACCGGCAATGTAATTAGCATGCCGAATATTACTTGGAATGTGAATTGGAACGAAATCGCCAATAGGTAAGACCATTTTACAATTTGGGCCCAAGTTAGAAGCAGAGCCTAAGGTGTAAATTATCGATAGTCCATATCTCGGAAACTCTAAGAGATAATTCAATTTGGCAACCGGCAATGTAATTAGCATGCCGAATATTACTTGGAATGTGAATTGGAACGAAATCGCCAATAGATAAGACCATTTTACAATTTGGGCCCAAGTTAGAAGCAGAGCCTAAGGTGTAAATTATCGATAGTCCATATCTCGGAAACTATAAGAGATAATGCAATTTGGCAACCGGCAATGTAATTAGCATGCCGAATATTACTTGGAATGTGAATTGGAACGAAATCGCCAATAGATAAGACGATTTTACAATTTGGGCCCAAGTTAGAAGCAGAGCCTAAGGTGTAAATTATCGATAGTCCATATCTCGGAAACTATAAGAGATAATGCAATTTGGCAACCGGCAATTTAATTAGCATGCCGAATATTACTTGGAATGTGAATTGGAACGAAATCGCCAATAGATAAGGCCATTTTACAATTTGGGCCCAAGTTAGAAGCAGAGCCTAAGGTGTAAATTATCGATAGTCTATATCTCGGAAACTATAAGAGATAATGCAATTTGGCAACCGGCAATGTAATTAGCATGCCGAATATTACTTGGAATGTGAATTGGAACGAAATCGCCAATAGATAAGACCATTTTACAATTTGGGCCCAAGTTAGAAGCAGAGCCTAAGGTGTAAATTATCGATAGTCCTTATCTCGGAAACTATAAGAGATAATTCAATTTGGCAACCGGCAATGTAATTAGCATGCCGAATATTACTTGGAATGTGAATTGGAACGAAATCGCCAATAGATAAGACCATTTTACAATTTGGGCCCAAGTTAGAAGCAGAGCCTAAGGTGTAAATTATCGATAGTCCATATCTCGGAAACTATAAGAGATAATGCAATTTGGCAACCGGCAATGTAATTAGCATGACGAATATTACTTGGAATGTGAATTGGAACGAAATCGCCAATAGATAAGACCATTTTACAATTTGGGCCCAAGTTAGAAGCAGAGCCTAAGGTGTAAAGTATCGATAGTCCATATCTCGGAAACTATAAGAGATAATGCAATTTGGCAAACGGCAATGTAATTAGCATGCCGAATATTACTTGGAATGTGAAATGGAACGAAATCGCCAATAGATAAGACCATTTTACAATTTGGGCCCAAGTTAGAAGCAGAGCCTAAGGTGTAAATTATCGATAGTCCATATCTCGGAAACTATAAGAGATAATGCAATTTGGCAACCGGCAATGTAATTAGCATGCCGAATATTACTTGGAATGTGAATTGGAACGAAATCGCCAATAGATAAGACCATTTTACAATTTGGGCCCAAGTTAGAAGAAGAGCCTAAGGTGTAAATTATCGATAGTTCATATCTCGGAAACTATAAGAGATAATGCAATTTGGCAACCGGCAATGTAATTAGCATGCCGAATATTACTTGGAATGTGAATTGGAACGAAATCGCCAATAGATAAGACCATTTTACAATTTGGGCCCAAGTTAGAAGCAGAGCCTAAGGTGTAAATTATCGATAGTCCATATCTCGGAAACTATAAGAGATAATGCAATTTGGCAACCGGCAATGTAATTAGCATGCCGAATATTACTTGGAATGTGAATGGGAACGAAATCGCCAATAGATAAGACCATTTTACAATTTGGGCCCAAGTTAGAAGCAGAGCCTAAGGTGTAAATTATTGATAGTCCATATCTCGGAAACTATAAGAGATAATGCAATTTCGCAACCGGCAATGTAATTAGCATGCCGAATATCACTTGGAATGTGAATTGGGACGAAATCGCCAATAGATAAGACCATTTTACAATTTGGGCCCAAGTTAGAAGCAGAGCCTAAGGTGTAAATTATCGATAGTCCATATCTCGGAAACTATAAGAGATAATGCAATTTGGCAACCGGCAATGTAATTAGCATGCCGAATATTACTTGGAATGTGAATTGGAACGAAATCGCCAATAGATAAGACCATTTTACAATTTGGGCCCAAGTTAGAAGCAGAGCCTAAGGTGTAAATTATCGATAGTCCATATCTCGGAAACTATAAGAGATAATGCAATTTGGCAACCGGCAACGTAATTAGCATGCCGAATATTACTTGGAATGTGAATTGGAACGAAATCGCCAATAGATAACACCATTTTACAGTTTGGGCCCAAGTTAGAAGCAGAGCCTAAGGTTAAAAATAATCGATAGTCCATATCTCGGAAACTATAAGAGATAATGCAATTTGGCAACCGGCAATGTAATTAGCATGCCGAATATTACTTGGAATGTGAATTGGAACGAAATCGCCAATAGATAAGACCATTTTACAATTTGGGCCCAAGTTAGAAGCAGAGCCTAAGGTGTAAATTATCGATAGTCCATATCTCGGAAACTATAAGAGATAATGCAACTTGGCCACCGGCAATGTAATTAGCATGCCGAATATTACTTGGAATGTGAATTGGAACGAAATCGCCAATAGGTAAGACCATTTTACAATTTGGGCCCAAGTTAGAAGCAGAGCCTAAGGTGTAAATTATCGATAGTCCATATCTCGGAAACTCTAAGAGATAATTCAATTTGGCAACCGGCAATGTAATTAGCATGCCGAATATTACTTGGAATGTGAATTGGAACGAATTCGCCAATAGATAAGACCATTTTACAATTTGGGCCCAAGTTAGAAGCAGAGCCTAAGGTGTAAATTATCGATAGTCCATATCTCGGAAACTATAAGAGATAATGCAATTTGGCAAACGGCAATGTAATTAGCATGCCGAATATTACTTGGAATGTGAATTGGAACGAAATCGCCAATAGATAAGACGATTTTACAATTTGGGCCCAAGTTAGAAGCAGAGCCTAAGGTGTAAATTATCGATAGTCCATATCTCGGAAACTATAAGAGATAATGCAATTTGGCAACCGGCAATTTAATTAGCATGCCGAATATTACTTGGAATGTGAATTGGAACGAAATCGCCAATAGATAAGGCCATTTTACAATTTGGGCCCAAGTTAGAAGCAGAGCCTAAGGTGTAAATTATCGATAGTCTATATCTCGGAAACTATAAGAGATAATGCAATTTGGCAACCGGCAATGTAATTAGCATGCCGAATATTACTTGGAATGTGAATTGGAACGAAATCGCCAATAGATAAGACCATTTTACAATTTGGGCCCAAGTTAGAAGCAGAGCCTAAGGTGTAAATTATCGATAGTCCTTATCTCGGAAACTATAAGAGATAATTCAATTTGGCAACCGGCAATGTAATTAGCATGCCGAATATTACTTGGAATGTGAATTGGAACGAAATCGCCAATAGATAAGACCATTTTACAATTTGGGCCCAAGTTAGTAGCAGAGCCTAAGGTGTAAATTATCGATAGTCCATATCTCGGAAACTATAAGAGATAATGCAATTTGGCAACCGGCAATGTAATTAGCATGCCGAATATTACCTGGAATGTAAATTGGAACGAAATCGCCAATAGATAAGACCATTTTCAATTTGGGAGCAAGTTAGAAGCAGTGCCTAAGGTGTAAATTATCGATAGTCCATATCTCGGAAACTATAAGAGATAATGCAATTTGGCAACCGGCAATGTAATTAGCATGCTGAATATTACTTGGAATGTGAATTGGAACGAAATCGCCAATAGATAAGACCATTTTACAATTTGGGCCCAAGTTAGAAGCAGAGCCTATGGTGTAAATTATCGATAGTCCATATCTCGGAAACTATAAGAGATAATGCAATTTGGCAACCGGCTATGTAATTAGCATGCCGAACCTTACTTTGAATGTGAATTGGAACGAAATCGCCAATAGATAAGACCATTTTACAATTTGGGTCCAAGTTAGAAGCAGAGCCTATGGTGTAAATTATCGATAGTCCATATCTCGGAAACTATAAGAGATAATGCAATTTGGCAACCGGCAATGTAATTAGCATGCCGAATATTACTTGGAATGTGAATTGGAACGAAATCGCCAATAGATAAGACCATTTTACAATCTGGGCCCAAGTTAGAAGCAGAGCCTAAGGTGTAAATTATCGATAGTCCATATCTCGGAAACTATAAGAGATAATGCAATTTGGCAACCGGCAATGTAATTAGCATGCCGAATATTACTTGGAATGTGAATTGGAACGAAATCGCCAATAGATAAGACCATTTTACAATTTGGGCCCAAGTTAGAAGCAGAGCCTAAGGTGTAAATTATCGATAGTCCATATCTCGGAAACTATAAGAGATAATGCAATTTGGCAACCGGCAATGTAATTAGCATGCCGAATATTACTTGGAATGTGAATTGGAACGAAATCGCCAATAGATAAGACCATTTTACAATTTGGGCCCAAGTTAGAAGCAGAGCCTAAGGTGTAAATTATCGATAGTCCATATCTCGGAAACTATAAGAGATAATGCAATTTGGCAACCGGCAATGTAATTAGCATGCCGAATATTACTTGGAATGTGAATTGGAACGAAATCGCCAATAGATAAGACCATTTTACAGTTTGGGCCCAAGTTAGAAGCAGAGCCTAAGGTTAAAAATAATCGATAGTTCATATCTCGGAAACTATAAGAGATAATGCAATTTGGCAACCGGCAATGTAATTAGCATGCCGAATATTACTTGGAATGTGAATTGGAACGAAATCGCCAATAGATAAGACCATTTTACAATTTGGGCCCAAGTTAGAAGCAGAGCCTAAGGTGTAAATTATCGATAGTCCATATCTCGGAAACTATAAGAGATAATGCAATTTGGCAACCGGCAATTTAATTAGCATGCCGAATATTACTTGGAATGTGAATTGGAACGACATCGCCAATAGATAAGACCATTTTACAATTTGGGCCCAAGTTAGAAGCAGAGCCTAAGGTGTAAATTATCGATAGTCCATATCTCGGAAACTATAAGAGATAATGCAATTTGGCAACCGGCAATGTAATTAGCATGCCGAATATTACTTGGAATGTGAATTGGAACGAAATCGCCAATAGATGAGACCATTTTACAATTTGGGCCCAAGTTAGAAGCAGAGCCTAAGGTGTAAATTATCGATAGTCCATATCTCGGAAACTATAAGAGATAGTGCAATTTGGCAACCGGCAATGTAATCAGCATGCCGAATATTACTTGGAATGTGAATTGGAACGAAATCGCCAATAGATAAGGCCATTTTACAATTTGGGCCCAAGTTAGAAGCAGAGCCTAAGGTGTAAATTATCGATAGTCCATATCTCGGAAACTATAAGAGATAATGCAATTTGGCAACCGGCAATGTAATTAGCATGCCGAATATTACTTGGAATGTGAATTGGAACGAAATCGCCAATAGATAAGACCATTTTACAATTTGGGCCCAAGTTAGAAGCAGAGCCTAAGGTGTAAATTATCGATAGTCCATATCTCGGAAACTATAAGAGATAATGCAACTTGGCCACCGGCAATGTAATTAGCATGCCGAATATTACTTGGAATGTGAATTGGAACGAAATCGCCAATAGATAAGACCATTTTACAATTTGGGCCCAAGTTAGAAGCAGAGCCTAAGGTGTAAATTATCGATAGTCCATATCTCGGAAACTATAAGAGATAATGCAATTTGGCAACCGGCAATGTAATTAGCATGCCGAATATTACTTGGAATGTGAATTGGAACGAAATCGCCAATAGATAAGACGATTTTACAATTTGGGCCCAAGTTAGAAGCAGAGCCTAAGGTGTAAATTATCGATAGTCCATATCTCGGAAACTATAAGAGATAATGCAATTTGGCAACCGGCAATGTAATTAGCATGCCGAATATTACTTGGAATGTGAATTGGAACGAAATCGCCAATAGATAAGTCCATTTTACAATTTTGGCCCAAGTTAGAAGCAGAGCCTAAGGTGTAAATTATTGATAGTCCATATCTCGGAAACTATAAGAGATAATGCAATTTCGCAACCGGCAATGTAATTAGCATGCCGAATATTACTTGGAGTGTGAATTGGAACGAAATCGCCAATAGATAAGACCATTTTACAATTTGGGCCCAAGTTAGAAGCAGAGCCTAAGGTGTAAATTATCGATAGTCCATATCTCGGAAACTATAAGAGATAATGCAATTTGGCAACCGGCAATGTAATTAGCATGCCAAATATTACTTGGAATGTGAATTGGAACGAAATCGCCAATAGATAAGACCATTTTACAATTTGGGCCCAAGTTAGAAGCAGAGCCTAAGGTGTAAATTATCGATAGTCCATATCTCGGAAACTATAAGAGATAATGCAATTTGGCAACCGGCAATGTAATTAGCATGCCGAATATTACTTGGAATGTGAAATGGAACGAAATCGCCAATAGATAAGACCATTTTACAATTTGGGCCCAAGTTAGAAGCAGAGCCTAAGGTGTAAATTATCGATAGTCCATATCTCGGAAACTATAAGAGATAATGCAATTTGGCAACCGCCAATGTAATTAGCATGCCGAATATTACTTGGAATGTGAATTGAAACGAAATCGCCAATAGATAAGACCATTTTACAATTTGGGCCCAAGTTAGAAGCAGAGCCTAAGGTGTAAATTATCGATAGTCCATATCTCGGAAACTATAAGAGATAATGCAATTTGGCAACCGGCAATGTAATTAGCATGCCGAATATTACTTGGAATGTGAATGGGAACGAAATCGCCAATAGATAAGACCATTTTACAATTTGGGCCCAAGTTAGAAGCAGAGCCTAAGGTGTAAATTATTGATAGTCCATATCTCGGAAACTATAAGAGATAATGCAATTTCGCAACCGGCAATGTAATTAGCATGCCGAATATCACTTGGAATGTGAATTGGGACGAAATCGCCAATAGATAAGACCATTTTACAATTTGGGCCCAAGTTAGAAGCAGAGCCTAAGGTGTAAATTATCGATAGTCCATATCTCGGAAACTATAAGAGATAATGCAATTTGGCAACCGGCAATGTAATTAGCATGCCGAATATTACTTGGAATGTGAATTGGAACGAAATCGCCAATAGATAAGACCATTTTACAATTTGGGCCCAAGTTAGAAGCAGAGCCTAAGGTGTAAATTATTGATAGTCCATATCTCGGAAACTATAAGAGATAATGCAATTTGGCAACCGGCAATGTAATTAGCATGCCGAATATTACTTGGAATGTGAATTGGAACGAAATCGCCAATAGATAAGACCATTTTACAGTTTGGGCCCAAGTTAGAAGCAGAGCCTAAGGTTTAAAATATCGATAGTCCATATCTCGGAAACTATAAGAGATAATGCAATTTGGCAACCGGCAATGTAATTAGCATGCCGAATATTACTTGGAATGTGAATTGGAACGAAATCGCCAATAGATAAGACCATTTTACAATTTGGGCCCAAGTTAGAAGCAGAGCCTAAGGTGTAAATTATTGATAGTCCATATCTCGGAAACTATAAGAGATAATGCAATTTCGCAACCGGCAATGTAATTAGCATGCCGAATATCACTTGGAATGTGAATTGGGACGAAATCGCCAATAGATAAGACCATTTTACAATTTGGGCCCAAGTTAGAAGCAGAGCCTAAGGCGTAAATTATCGATAGTCCATATCTCGGAAACTATAAGAGATAATGCAATTTGGCAACCGGCAATATAATTAGCATGCCGAATATTACTTGGAATGTGAATTGGAACGAAATCGCCAATAATTAAGACCATTTTACAATTTGGGCCCAAGTTAGAAGCAGAGCCTAAGGTGTAAATTATCGATAGTCCATATCTCGGAAACTATAAGGGATAATTCAATTTGGCAACCGGCAATGTAATTAGCATGCCGAATATTACTTGGAATGTGAATTGGAACGAAATCGCCAATAGATAAGACCATTTTACAATTTGGGCCCAAGTTAGAAGCAGAGCCTAAGGTGTAAATTATCGATAGTCCATATCTCGGAAACTATAAGAGATAATGCAATTTGGCAACCGGCAATGTAATTAGCATGCCGAATATTACTTGGAATGTGAATTGGAACGAAATCGCCAATAGATAAGACCATTTTACAATTTGGGCCCAAGTTAGAAGCAGAGCCTAAGGTGTAAATTATCGTTAGTCCATCGATCGATGGACGAACCTTATCTCGGAAACTATAAGACATAATGCAATTTGGCAACCGGCAATGTAATTAGCATGCCGAATATTACTTGGAATGTGAATTGGAACGAAATCGCCAATAGATAAGACCATTTTACAATTTGGGGCCAAGTTAGAAGCAGAGCCTAAGGTGTAAATTATCGATAGTCCATATCTCGGAAACTATAAGACATAATGCAATTTGGCAACCGGCAATGTAATTAGCATGCCGAATATTACTTGGAATGTGAATTGGAACGAAATCGCCAATAGATAAGACCATTTTACAATTTGGGCCCAAGTTAGAAGCAGAGCCTATGGTGTAAATTATCGATAGTCCATATCTCGGAAACTATAAGAGATAATGCAATTTGGCAACCGGCAATGTAATTAGCATGCCGAATATTACTTGGAATGTGAATTGGAACGAAACCGCCAATAGATAAGACCATTTTACAATTTGGGCCCAAGTTAGAAGCAGAGCCTAAGGTGTAAATTATCGATAGTCCATATCTCGGAAACTATAAGAGATAATGCAATTTGGCAACCGGCAATGTAATTAGCATGCCGAATATTACTTGGAATGTGAATTGGAACGAAATCGCCAATAGATAAGACCATTTTACAATTTGGGCCCAAGTTAGAAGCAGAGCCTAAGGTGTAAATTATCGATAGTCCATATCTCGGAAACTATAAGAGATAATGCAATTTCGCAACCGGCAATGTAATTAGCATGCCGAATATCACTTGGAATGTGAATTGGGACGAAATCGCCAATAGATAAGACCATTTTACAATTTGGGCCCAAGTTAGAAGCAGAGCCTAAGGTGTAAATTATCGATAGTCCATATCTCGGAAACTATAAGAGATAATGCAATTTGGCAACCGGCAATGTAATTAGCATGCCGAATATTACTTGGAATGTGAACTGGAACGAAATCGCCAATAGATAAGACCATTTTACAATTTGGGCCCAAGTTAGAAGCAGAGCCTATGGTGTAAATTATCGATAGTCCATATCTCGGAAACTATAAGAGATAATGGAATTTGGCAACCGGCAATGTAATTAGCATGCCGAATATTACTTGGAATGTGAATTGGAACGATATCGCCAATAGATTAGACCATTTTACAATTTGGGCCCAAGTTAGAAGCAGAGCCTAAGGTGTAAATTATCGATAGTCCATATCTCGGAAACTATAAGAGATAATGCAATTTGGCAACCGGCAATGTAATTAGCATGCCGAATATTACTTGGAATGTGAATTGGAACGAAATCGCCAATAGATAAGACCATTTTACAATTTGGGCCCAAGTTAGAAGCAGAGCCTAAGGTGTAAATTATCGATAGTCCATATCTCGGAAACTATAAGAGATAATGCAATTTGGCAACCGGCAATGTAATTAGCATGCCGAATATTACTTGGAATGTGAATTGGAACGAAATTGCCAATAGATAAGACCATTTTACAATTTGGGCCCAAGTTAGAAGCAGAGCCTAAGGTGTAAATTATCGATAGTCCATATCTCTGAAACTATAAGAGATAATGCAATTTCGCAACCGGCAATGTAATTAGCATGCCGAATATTACTTGGAATGTGAATTGGGACGAAATCGCCAATAGATAAGGCCATTTTACAATTTGGGCCCAAGTTAGAAGCAGAGCCTAAGGTGTAAATTATCGATAGTCCATATCTCGGAAACTATAAGAGATAATGCAATTTGGCAACCGGCAATGTAATTAGCATGCCGAATATTACTTGGAATGTGAATTGGAACGAAATCGCCAATAGATAAGACCATTTTACAATTTGGGCCCAAGTTAGAAGCAGAGCCTAAGGTGTAAATTATTGATAGTCCATATCTCGGAAACTATAAGAGATAATGCAATTTCGCAACCGGCAATGTAATTAGCATGCCGAATATTACTTGGAGTGTGAATTGGAACGAAATCGCCAATAGATAAGACCATTTTACAATTTGGGCCCAAGTTAGAAGCAGAGCCTAAGGTGTAAATTATCGATAGTCCATATCTCGGAAACTATAAGAGATAATGCAATTTGGCAACCGGCAATGTAATTAGCATGCCGAATATTACTTGGAATGTGAATTGGAACGAAATCGCCAATAGATAAGACCATTTTACAATTTGGGCCCAAGTTAGAAGCAGAGCCTAAGGTGTAAATTATCGATAGTCCATATCTCGGAAACTATAAGAGATAATGCAATTTGGCAACCGGCAATGTAATTAGCATGCCGAATATTACTTGGAATGTGAATTGGAACGAAATCGCCAATAGATAAGACCATTTTACAATTTGGGCCCAAGTTAGATGCAGAGCCTAAGGTGTAAATTATCGATAGTCCATATCTCGGAAACTATAAGAGATAATGCAATTTGGCAACCGGCAATGTAATTAGCATGCCGAATATTACTTGGAATGTGAATTGGAACGAAATCGCCAATAGATAAGACCATTTTACAATTTGGGCCCAAGTTAGAAGCAGAGCCTAAGGTGTAAATTATCGATAGTCCATATCTCGGAAACTATAAGAGATAATGCAATTTGGCAACCGGCAATGTAATTAGCATGCCGAATATTACTCGGAATGTGAATTGGAACGAAATCGCCAATAGATAAGACCATTTTACAATTTGGGCCCAAGTTAGAAGCAGAGCCTAAGGTGTAAATTATGGATAGTCCATATCTCGGAAACTATAAGAGATAATGCAATTTGGCAACCGGCAATGTAATTAGCATGCCGAATATTACTTGGAATGTGAATTGGAACGAAATCGCCAATAGATAAGACCATTTTACAATTTGGGCCCAAGTTAGAAGCAGAGCCTAAGGTGTAAATTATCGATAGTCCATATCTCGGAAACTATAAGAGATAATGCAATTTGGCAACCGGCAATGTAATTAGCATGCCGAATATTACTTTGAATGTGAATTGGAACGAAATCGCCAATATGTAAGACCATTTTACAATTTGGGCCCAAGTTAGAAGCAGAGCCTAAGGTGTAAATTATCGATAGTCCATATCTCGGAAACTATAAGAGATAATTCAATTTGGCAACCGGCAATGTAATTAGCATGCCGAATATTACTTGGAATGTGAATTGGAACGAAATCGCCAATAGATAAGACCATTTTACAATTTGGGCCCAAGTTAGAAGTAGAGCCTAAGGTGTAAATTATCGATAGTCCATATCTCTGAAACTATAAGAGATAATGCAATTTCGCAACCGGCAATGTAATTAGCATGCCGAATATTACTTGGAATGTGAATTGGGACGAAATCGCCAATAGATAAGGCCATTTTACAATTTGGGCCCAATTTAGAAGCAGAGCCTAAGGTGTAAATTATCGATAGTCCATATCTCGGAAACTATAAGAGATAATTCAATTTGGCAACCGGCAATGTAATTAGCATGCCGAATATTACTTGGAATGTGAATTGGAACGAAATCGCCAATAGATAAGACCATTTTACAATTTGGGCCCAAGTTAGAAGCAGAGCCTAAGGTGTAAATTATCGATAGTCCATATCTCGGAAACTATAAGAGATAATGCAATTTGGCAACCGGCAATGTAATTAGCATGCCGAATATTACTTGGAATGTGAATTGGAACGAAATCGCCAATAGATAAGACCATTTTACAATTTGGGCCCAAGTTAGAAGCAGAGCCTAAGGTGTAAATTATTGATAGTCCATATCTCGGAAACTATAAGAGATAATGCAATTTGGCAACCGGCAATGTAATTAGCATGCCGAATATTACTTGGAATGTGAATTGGAACGAAATCGCCAATAGATAAGACCATTTTACAGTTTGGGCCCAAGTTAGAAGCAGAGCCTAAGGTTAAAAATAATCGATAGTCCATATCTCGGAAACTATAAGAGATAATGCAATTTGGCAACCGGCAATGTAATTAGCATGCCGAATATTACTTGGAATGTGAATTGGAACGAAATCGCCAATAGATAAGACCATTTTACAATTTGGGCCCAAGTTAGAAGCAGAGCCTAAGGTGTAAATTATTGATAGTCCATATCTCGGAAACTATAAGAGATAATGCAATTTCGCAACCGGCAATGTAATTAGCATGCCGAATATCACTTGGAATGTGAATTGGGACGAAATCGCCAATAGATAAGACCATTTTACAATTTGGGCCCAAGTTAGAAGCAGAGCCTAAGGCGTAAATTATCGATAGTCCATATCTCGGAAACTATAAGAGATAATGCAATTTGGCAACCGGCAATATAATTAGCATGCCGAATATTACTTGGAATGTGAATTGGAACGAAATCGCCAATAATTAAGACCATTTTACAATTTGGGCCCAAGTTAGAAGCAGAGCCTAAGGTGTAAATTATCGATAGTCCATATCTCGGAAACTATAAGGGATAATTCAATTTGGCAACCGGCAATGTAATTAGCATGCCGAATATTATTTGGAATGTGAATTGGAACGAAATCGCCAATAGATAAGACCATTTTACAATTTGGGCCCAAGTTAGAAGCAGAGCCTAAGGTGTAAATTATCGATAGTCCATATCTCGGAAACTATAAGAGATAATGCAATTTGGCAACCGGCAATGTAATTAGCATGCCGAATATTACTTGGAATGTGAATTGGAACGAAATCGCCAATAGATAAGACCATTTTACAATTTGGGCCCAAGTTAGAAGCAGAGCCTAAGGTGTAAATTATCGATAGTCCATATCTCGGAAACTATAAGACATAATGCAATTTGGCAACCGGCAATGTAATTAGCATGCCGAATATTACTTGGAATGTGAATTGGAACGAAATCGCCAATAGATAAGACCATTTTACAATTTGGGGCCAAGTTAGAAGCAGAGCCTAAGGTGTAAATTATCGATAGTCCATATCTCGGAAACTATAAGACATAATGCAATTTGGCAACCGGCAATGTAATTAGCATGCCGAATATTACTTGGAATGTGAATTGGAACGAAATCGCCAATAGATAAGACCATTTTACAATTTGGGCCCAAGTTAGAAGCAGAGCCTATGGTGTAAATTATCGATAGTCCATATCTCGGAAACTATAAGAGATAATGCAATTTGGCAACCGGCAATGTAATTAGCATGCCGAATGTTACTTGGAATGTGAATTGGAACGAAACCGCCAATAGATAAGACCATTTTACAATTTGGGCCCAAGTTAGAAGCAGAGCCTAAGGTGTAAATTATCGATAGTCCATATCTCGGAAACTATAAGAGATAATGCAATTTGGCAACCGGCAATGTAATTAGCATGCCGAATATTACTTGGAATGTGAATTGGAACGAAATCGCCAATAGATAAGACCATTTTACAATTTGGGCCCAAGTTAGAAGCAGAGCCTAAGGTGTAAATTATCGATAGTCCATATCTCGGAAACTATAAGAGATAATGCAATTTCGCAACCGGCAATGTAATTAGCATGCCGAATATCACTTGGAATGTGAATTGGGACGAAATCGCCAATAGATAAGACCATTTTACAATTTGGGCCCAAGTTAGAAGCAGAGCCTAAGGTGTAAATTATCGATAGTCCATATCTCGGAAACTATAAGAGATAATGCAATTTGGCAACCGGCAATGTAATTAGCATGCCGAATATTACTTGGAATGTGAATTGGAACGAAATCGCCAATAGATAAGACCATTTTACAATTTGGGCCCAAGTTAGAAGCAGAGCCTAAGGTGTAAATTATTGATAGTCCATATCTCGGAAACTATAAGAGATAATGCAATTTCGCAACCGGCAATGTAATTAGCATGCCGAATATCACTTGGAATGTGAATTGGGACGAAATCGCCAATAGATAAGACCATTTTACAATTTGGGCCCAAGTTAGAAGCAGAGCCTAAGGTGTAAATTATCGATAGTCCATATCTCGGAAACTATAAGAGATAATGCAATTTGGCAACCGGCAATGTAATTAGCATGCCGAATATTACTTGGAATGTGAACTGGAACGAAATCGCCAATAGATAAGACCATTTTACAATTTGGGCCCAAGTTAGAAGCAGAGCCTATGGTGTAAATTATCGATAGTCCATATCTCGGAAACTATAAGAGATAATGGAATTTGGCAACCGGCAATGTAATTAGCATGCCGAATATTACTTGGAATGTGAATTGGAACGATATCGCCAATAGATTAGACCATTTTACAATTTGGGCCCAAGTTAGAAGCAGAGCCTAAGGTGTAAATTATCGATAGTCCATATCTCGGAAACTATAAGAGATAATGCAATTTGGCAACCGGCAATGTAATTAGCATGCCGAATATTACTTGGAATGTGAATTGGAACGAAATCGCCAATAGATAAGACCATTTTACAATTTGGGCCCAAGTTAGAAGCAGAGCCTAAGGTGTAAATTATCGATAGTCCATATCTCGGAAACTATAAGAGATAATGCAATTTGGCAACCGGCAATGTAATTAGCATGCCGAATATTACTTGGAATGTGAATTGGAACGAAATTGCCAATAGATAAGACCATTTTACAATTTGGGCCCAAGTTAGAAGCAGAGCCTAAGGTGTAAATTATCGATAGTCCATATCTCTGAAACTATAAGAGATAATGCAATTTCGCAACCGGCAATGTAATTAGCATGCCGAATATTACTTGGAATGTGAATTGGGACGAAATCGCCAATAGATAAGGCCATTTTACAATTTGGGCCCAAGTTAGAAGCAGAGCCTAAGGTGTAAATTATCGATAGTCCATATCTCGGAAACTATAAGAGATAATGCAATTTGGCAACCGGCAATGTAATTAGCATGCCGAATATTACTTGGAATGTGAATTGGAACGAAATCGCCAATAGATAAGACCATTTTACAATTTGGGCCCAAGTTAGAAGCAGAGCCTAAGGTGTAAATTATTGATAGTCCATATCTCGGAAACTATAAGAGATAATGCAATTTCGCAACCGGCAATGTAATTAGCATGCCGAATATTACTTGGAGTGTGAATTGGAACGAAATCGCCAATAGATAAGACCATTTTACAATTTGGGCCCAAGTTAGAAGCAGAGCCTAAGGTGTAAATTATCGATAGTCCATATCTCGGAAACTATAAGAGATAATGCAATTTGGCAACCGGCAATGTAATTAGCATGCCGAATATTACTTGGAATGTGAATTGGAACGAAATCGCCAATAGATAAGACCATTTTACAATTTGGGCCCAAGTTAGAAGCAGAGCCTAAGGTGTAAATTATCGATAGTCCATATCTCGGAAACTATAAGAGATAATGCAATTTGGCAACCGGCAATGTAATTAGCATGCCGAATATTACTTGGAATGTGAATTGGAACGAAATCGCCAATAGATAAGACCATTTTACAATTTGGGCCCAAGTTAGATGCAGAGCCTAAGGTGTAAATTATCGATAGTCCATATCTCGGAAACTATAAGAGATAATGCAATTTGGCAACCGGCAATGTAATTAGCATGCCGAATATTACTTGGAATGTGAATTGGAACGAAATCGCCAATAGATAAGACCATTTTACAATTTGGGCCCAAGTTAGAAGCAGAGCCTAAGGTGTAAATTATCGATAGTCCATATCTCGGAAACTATAAGAGATAATGCAATTTGGCAACCGGCAATGTAATTAGCATGCCGAATATTACTCGGAATGTGAATTGGAACGAAATCGCCAATAGATAAGACCATTTTACAATTTGGGCCCAAGTTAGAAGCAGAGCCTAAGGTGTAAATTATGGATAGTCCATATCTCGGAAACTATAAGAGATAATGCAATTTGGCAACCGGCAATGTAATTAGCATGCCGAATATTACTTGGAATGTGAATTGGAACGAAATCGCCAATAGATAAGACCATTTTACAATTTGGGCCCAAGTTAGAAGCAGAGCCTAAGGTGTAAATTATCGATAGTCCATATCTCGGAAACTATAAGAGATAATGCAATTTGGCAACCGGCAATGTAATTAGCATGCCGAATATTACTTTGAATGTGAATTGGAACGAAATCGCCAATATGTAAGACCATTTTACAATTTGGGCCCAAGTTAGAAGCAGAGCCTAAGGTGTAAATTATCGATAGTCCATATCTCGGAAACTATAAGAGATAATTCAATTTGGCAACCGGCAATGTAATTAGCATGCCGAATATTACTTGGAATGTGAATTGGAACGAAATCGCCAATAGATAAGACCATTTTACAATTTGGGCCCAAGTTAGAAGTAGAGCCTAAGGTGTAAATTATCGATAGTCCATATCTCTGAAACTATAAGAGATAATGCAATTTCGCAACCGGCAATGTAATTAGCATGCCGAATATTACTTGGAATGTGAATTGGGACGAAATCGCCAATAGATAAGGCCATTTTACAATTTGGGCCCAATTTAGAAGCAGAGCCTAAGGTGTAAATTATCGATAGTCCATATCTCGGAAACTATAAGAGATAATTCAATTTGGCAACCGGCAATGTAATTAGCATGCCGAATATTACTTGGAATGTGAATTGGAACGAAATCGCCAATAGATAAGACCATTTTACAATTTGGGCCCAAGTTAGAAGCAGAGCCTAAGGTGTAAATTATCGATAGTCCATATCTCGGAAACTATAAGAGATAATGCAATTTGACAACCGGCAATGTAATTAGCATGCCGAATATTATTTGGAATGTGAATTGGAACGAAATCGCCAATAGATAAGACCATTTTACAATTTGGGAGCAAGTTAGAAGCAGAGCCTAAGGTGTAAATTATCGATAGTCCATATCTCGGAAACTATAAGAGATAATGCAATTTGGCAACCGGCAATGTAATTAGCATGCCGAATATTACTTGGAATGTGAATTGGAACGAAATCGCCAATAGATAAGACCATTTTACAATTTGGGCCCAAGTTAGAAGCAGAGCCTATGGTGTAAATTATCGATAGTCCATATCTCGGAAACTATAAGAGATAATGCAATTTGGCAACCGGCAATGTAATTAGCATGCCGAATATTACTTGGAATGTGAATTGGAACGAAATCGCCAATAGATAAGACCATTTTACAATTTGGGCCCAAGTTAGAAGCAGAGCCTAAGGTGTAAATTATCGATAGTCCATATCTCGGAAACTATAAGAGATAATGCAATTTGGCAACCGGCAATGTAATTAGCATGCCGAATATTACTTGGAATGTGAATTGGAACGAAATCGCCAATAGATAAGACCTTTTTACAATTTGGGCCCAAGTTAGAAGCAGAGCCTAAGGTGTAAATTATCGATAGTCCATATCTCGGAAACTATAAGAGATAATGCAATTTGGCAACCGGCAATGTAATTAGCATGCCGAATATTACTTGGAATGTGAATTGGAACGAAATCGCCAATAGATAAGACCATTTTACAATTTGGGCCCAAGTTAGAAGCAGAGCCTAAGGTGTAAATTATCGATAGTCCATATCTCGGAAACTATAAGAGATAATGCAATTTGGCAACCGGCAATGTAATTAGCATGCCGAATATTACTTGGAATGTGAATTGGAACGAAATCGCCAATAGATAAGACCATTTTACAATTTGGGCCCAAGTTAGAAGCAGAGCCTAAGGTGTAAATTATCGATAGTCCATATCTCGGAAACTATAAGAGATAATGCAATTTGGCAACCGGCAATGTAATTAGCATGCCGAATATTACTTGGAATGTGAATTGGAACGAAATCGCCAATAGATAAGACCATTTTACAATTTGGGCCCAAGTTAGAAGCAGAGCCTAAGGTGTAAATTATGGATAGTCCATATCTCGGAAACTATAAGAGATAATGCGATTTGGCAACCGGCAATGTAATTAGCATGCCGAATATTACTTGGAATGTGAATTGGAACGAAATCGCCAATAGATAAGACCATTTTACAATTTGGGCCCAAGTTAGAAGCTGAGCCTAAGGTGTAAATTATCGATAGTCCATATCTCGGAAACTATAAGAGATAATGCAATTTGGCAACCGGCAATGTAATTAGCATGCCGAATATTACTTGGAATGTGAATTGGAACGAAATCGCCAATATGTAAGACCATTTTACAATTTGGGCCCAAGTTAGAAGCAGAGCCTAAGGTGTAAATTATCGATAGTCCATATCTCGGAAACTATAAGAGATAATTCAATTTGGCAACCGGCAATGTAATTAGCATGCCGAATATTACTTGGAATGTGAATTGGAACGAAATCGCCAATAGATAAGACCATTTTACAATTTGGGCCCAAGTTAGAAGCAGAGCCTAAGGTGTAAATTATCGATAGTCCATATCTCTGAAACTATAAGAGATAATGCAATTTCGCAACCGGCAATGTAATTAGCATGCCGAATATTACTTGGAATGTGAATTGGGACGAAATCGCCAATAGATAAGGCCATTTTACAATTTGGGCCCAAGTTAGAAGCAGAGCCTAAGGTGTAAATTATCGATAGTCCATATCTCGGAAACTATATGAGATAATGCAATTTGGCAACCGGCAATGTAATTAGCATGCCGAATATTACTTGGAATGTGAATTGGAACGAAATCGCCAATAGATAAGACCATTTTACAATTTGGGCCCAAGTTAGAAGCAGAGCCTAAGGTGTAAATTATCGATAGTCCATATCTCGGAAACTATAAGAGATAATGCAATTTGGCAACCGGCAATGTAATTAGCATGCCGAATATTACTTGGAATGTGAATTGGAACGAAATCGCCAATAGATAAGACCATTTTACAATTTGGGCCCAAGTTAGAAGCAGAGCCTAAGGTGTAAATTATCGATAGTCCATATCTCGGAAACTATAAGAGATAATGCAATTTGGCAACCGGCAATGTAATTAGCATGCCGAATATTACTTGGAATGTGAATTGGAACGAAATGGCCAATAGATAAGACCATTTTACATTTTGGGCCCAAGTTAGAAGCAGAGCCTAAGGTGTAAATTATCGATAGTCCATATCTCTGAAACTATAAGAGATAATGCAATTTCGCAACCGGCAATGTAATTAGCATGCCGAATATTACTTGGAATGTGAATTGGGACGAAATCGCCAATAGATAAGGCCATTTTACAAGTTGGGCCCAAGTTAGAAGCAGAGCCTAAGGTGTAAATTATCGATAGTCCATATCTCGGAAACTATAAGAGATAATGCAATTTGGCAACCGGCAATGTAATTAGCATGCCGAATATTACTTGGAATGTGAATTGGAACGAAATCGCCAATAGATAAGACCATTTTACAATTTGGGCCCAAGTTAGAAGCAGAGCCTAAGGTGTAAATTATCGATAGTCCATATCTCTGAAACTATAAGAGATAATGCAATTTCGCAACCGGCAATGTAATTAGCATGCCGAATATTACTTGGAATGTGAATTGGGACGAAATCGCCAATAGATAAGGCCATTTTACAATTTGGGCCCAAGTTAGAAGCAGAGCCTAAGGTGTAAATTATCGATAGTCCATATCTCGGAAACTATATGAGATAATGCAATTTGGCAACCGGCAATGTAATTAGCATGCCGAATATTACTTGGAATGTGAATTGGAACGAAATCGCCAATAGATAAGACCATTTTACAATTTGGGCCCAAGTTAGAAGCAGAGCCTAAGGTGTAAATTATCGATAGTCCATATCTCGGAAACTATAAGAGATAATGCAATTTGGCAACCGGCAATGTAATTAGCATGCCGAATATTACTTGGAATGTGAATTGGAACGAAATCGCCAATAAATAAGACCATTTTACAATTTGGGCCCAAGTTAGAAGCAGAGCCTAAGGTATAAATAATTTATAGTCCATATCTTGGAAACTATAAGAGATAATGCTATTTCGCAACCGGCAATGTAATTAGCATGCCGAATATTACTTGGAGTGTGAATTGGAACGAAATCGTAAATAGATAAGACCATTTTACAATTTGGGCCCAAGTTAGAAGCAGAGCCTAAGGTGTAAATTATCGATAGTCCATATCTCGGAAACTATAAGAGATAATGCAATTTGGCAACCGGCAATGTAATTAGCATGCCGAATATTACTTGGAATGTGAATTGGAACGAAATCGCCAATAGATAAGACGATTTTACAATTTGGGCCCAAGTTAGAAGCAGTGCCTAAGGTGTAAATTATCGATAGTCCATATCTCGGAAACTATAAGAGATAATGCAATTTGGCAACCGGCAATGTAATTAGCATGACGAATATTACTTGGAATGTGAATTGGAACGAAATCGCCAATAGATAAGACCATTTTACAATTTGGGCCCAAGTTAAAAGCAGAGCCTAAGGTGTAAATTATTGATAGTCCATATCTCGGAAACTATAAGAGATAATGCAATTTCGCAACCGGCAATGTAATTAGCATGCCGAATATTATTTGGAGTGTGAATTGGAACGAAATCGCCAATAGGTAAGACCATTTTACAATTTGGGCCCAAGTTAGAAGCAGAGCCTAAGGTGTAAATTATCGATAGTCCATATCTCGGAAACTATAAGAGATAATGCAATTTGGCAACCGGCAATGTAATTAGCATGCCGAATATTACTTGGAATGTGAATTGGAACGAAATCGCCAATAGATAAGACCATTTTACAATTTGGGCCCAAGTTAGAAGCAGAGCCTAAGGTGTAAATTATCGATAGTCCATATCTCGGAAACTATAAGAGATAATGCAATTTGGCAACCGGCAATGTAATTAGCATGCCGAATATTACTTGGAATGTGAATTGGAACGAAATCGCCAATAGATAAGACCATTTTACAATTTGGGAGCAAGTTAGAAGCAGAGCCTAAGGTGTAAAATATCGATAGTCCATATCTCGGAAACTATAAGAGATAATGCAATTTGGCAACCGGCAATGTAATTAGCATGCCGAATATTACTTGGAATGTGAATTGGAACGAAATCGCCAATAGATAAGACCATTTTACAATTTGGGCCCAAGTTAGAAGCAGAGCCTAAGGTGTAAATTATCGATAGTCCATATCTCGGAAACTATAAGAGATAATGCAATTTGGCAACCGGCAATGTAATTAGCATGCCGAATATTACTTGGAATGTGAATTGGAACGAAATCGCCAATAGATAAGACCATTTTACAATTTGGGCCCAAGTTAGAAGCAGAGCCTAAGGTGTAAATTATGGATAGTCCATATCTCGGAAACTATAAGAGATAATGCGATTTGGCAACCGGCAATGTAATTAGCATGCCGAATATTACTTGGAATGTGAATTGGAACGAAATCGCCAATAGATAAGACCATTTTACAATTTGGGCCCAAGTTAGAAGCTGAGCCTAAGGTGTAAATTATCGATAGTCCATATCTCGGAAACTATAAGAGATAATGCAATTTGGCAACCGGCAATGTAATTAGCATGCCGAATATTACTTGGAATGTGAATTGGAACGAAATCGCCAATATGTAAGACCATTTTACAATTTGGGCCCAAGTTAGAAGCAGAGCCTAAGGTGTAAATTATCGATAGTCCATATCTCGGAAACTATAAGAGATAATTCAATTTGGCAACCGGCAATGTAATTAGCATGCCGAATATTACTTGGAATGTGAATTGGAACGAAATCGCCAATAGATAAGACCATTTTACAATTTGGGCCCAAGTTAGAAGCTGAGCCTAAGGTGTAAATTATCGATAGTCCATATCTCGGAAACTATAAGAGATAATGCAATTTGGCAACCGGCAATGTAATTAGCATGCCGAATATTACTTGGAATGTGAATTGGAACGAAATCGCCAATATGTAAGACCATTTTACAATTTGGGCCCAAGTTAGAAGCAGAGCCTAAGGTGTAAATTATCGATAGTCCATATCTCGGAAACTATAAGAGATAATTCAATTTGGCAACCGGCAATGTAATTAGCATGCCGAATATTACTTGGAATGTGAATTGGAACGAAATCGCCAATAGATAAGACCATTTTACAATTTGGGCCCAAGTTAGAAGCAGAGCCTAAGGTGTAAATTATCGATAGTCCATATCTCTGAAACTATAAGAGATAATGCAATTTCGCAACCGGCAATGTAATTAGCATGCCGAATATTACTTGGAATGTGAATTGGGACGAAATCGCCAATAGATAAGGCCATTTTACAATTTGGGCCCAAGTTAGAAGCAGAGCCTAAGGTGTAAATTATCGATAGTCCATATCTCGGAAACTATATGAGATAATGCAATTTGGCAACCGGCAATGTAATTAGCATGCCGAATATTACTTGGAATGTGAATTGGAACGAAATCGCCAATAGATAAGACCATTTTACAATTTGGGCCCAAGTTAGAAGCAGAGCCTAAGGTGTAAATTATCGATAGTCCATATCTCGGAAACTATAAGAGATAATGCAATTTGGCAACCGGCAATGTAATTAGCATGCCGAATATTACTTGGAATGTGAATTGGAACGAAATCGCCAATAGATAAGACCATTTTACAATTTGGGCCCAAGTTAGAAGCAGAGCCTAAGGTGTAAATTATCGATAGTCCATATCTCGGAAACTATAAGAGATAATGCAATTTGGCAACCGGCAATGTAATTAGCATGCCGAATATTACTTGGAATGTGAATTGGAACGAAATGGCCAATAGATAAGACCATTTTACATTTTGGGCCCAAGTTAGAAGCAGAGCCTAAGGTGTAAATTATCGATAGTCCATATCTCTGAAACTATAAGAGATAATGCAATTTCGCAACCGGCAATGTAATTAGCATGCCGAATATTACTTGGAATGTGAATTGGGACGAAATCGCCAATAGATAAGGCCATTTTACAAGTTGGGCCCAAGTTAGAAGCAGAGCCTAAGGTGTAAATTATCGATAGTCCATATCTCGGAAACTATAAGAGATAATGCAATTTGGCAACCGGCAATGTAATTAGCATGCCGAATATTACTTGGAATGTGAATTGGAACGAAATCGCCAATAGATAAGACCATTTTACAATTTGGGCCCAAGTTAGAAGCAGAGCCTAAGGTGTAAATTATCGATAGTCCATATCTCTGAAACTATAAGAGATAATGCAATTTCGCAACCGGCAATGTAATTAGCATGCCGAATATTACTTGGAATGTGAATTGGGACGAAATCGCCAATAGATAAGGCCATTTTACAATTTGGGCCCAAGTTAGAAGCAGAGCCTAAGGTGTAAATTATCGATAGTCCATATCTCGGAAACTATATGAGATAATGCAATTTGGCAACCGGCAATGTAATTAGCATGCCGAATATTACTTGGAATGTGAATTGGAACGAAATCGCCAATAGATAAGACCATTTTACAATTTGGGCCCAAGTTAGAAGCAGAGCCTAAGGTGTAAATTATCGATAGTCCATATCTCGGAAACTATAAGAGATAATGCAATTTGGCAACCGGCAATGTAATTAGCATGCCGAATATTACTTGGAATGTGAATTGGAACGAAATCGCCAATAAATAAGACCATTTTACAATTTGGGCCCAAGTTAGAAGCAGAGCCTAAGGTATAAATAATTTATAGTCCATATCTTGGAAACTATAAGAGATAATGCTATTTCGCAACCGGCAATGTAATTAGCATGCCGAATATTACTTGGAGTGTGAATTGGAACGAAATCGTAAATAGATAAGACCATTTTACAATTTGGGCCCAAGTTAGAAGCAGAGCCTAAGGTGTAAATTATCGATAGTCCATATCTCGGAAACTATAAGAGATAATGCAATTTGGCAACCGGCAATGTAATTAGCATGCCGAATATTACTTGGAATGTGAATTGGAACGAAATCGCCAATAGATAAGACGATTTTACAATTTGGGCCCAAGTTAGAAGCAGTGCCTAAGGTGTAAATTATCGATAGTCCATATCTCGGAAACTATAAGAGATAATGCAATTTGGCAACCGGCAATGTAATTAGCATGACGAATATTACTTGGAATGTGAATTGGAACGAAATCGCCAATAGATAAGACCATTTTACAATTTGGGCCCAAGTTAGAAGCAGAGCCTAAGGTGTAAATTATTGATAGTCCATATCTCGGAAACTATAAGAGATAATGCAATTTCGCAACCGGCAATGTAATTAGCATGCCGAATATTATTTGGAGTGTGAATTGGAACGAAATCGCCAATAGGTAAGACCATTTTACAATTTGGGCCCAAGTTAGAAGCAGAGCCTAAGGTGTAAATTATTGATAGTCCATATCTCGGAAACTATAAGAGATAATGCAATTTGGCAACCGGCAATGTAATTAGCATGCCGAATATTACTTGGAATGTGAATTGGAACGAAATCGCCAATAGATAAGACCATTTTACAATTTGGGCCCAAGTTAGAAGCAGAGCCTAAGGTGTAAATTATCGATAGTCCATATCTCGGAAACTATAAGAGATAATGCAATTTGGCAACCGGCAATGTAATTAGCATGCCGAATATTACTTGGAGTGTGAATTGGAACGAAATCGCCAATAGATAAGACCATTTTACAATTTGGGAGCAAGTTAGAAGCAGAGCCTAAGGTGTAAATTATCGATAGTCCATATCTCGGAAACTATAAGAGATAATGCAATTTGGCAACCGGCAATGTAATTAGCATGCCGAATATTACTTGGAATGTGAATTGGAACGAAATCGCCAATAGATAAGACCATTTTACAATTTGGGCCCAAGTTAGAAGCAGAGCCTAAGGTGTAAATTATCGATAGTCCATATCTCGGAAACTATAAGAGATAATGCAATTTGGCAACCGGCAATGTAATTAGCATGCCGAATATTACTTGGAATGTGAATTGGAACGAAATCGCCAATAGATAAGACCATTTTACAATTTGGGCCCAAGTTAGAAGCAGAGCCTAAGGTGTAAATTATGGATAGTCCATATCTCGGAAACTATAAGAGATAATGCGATTTGGCAACCGGCAATGTAATTAGCATGCCGAATATTACTTGGAATGTGAATTGGAACGAAATCGCCAATAGATAAGACCATTTTACAATTTGGGCCCAAGTTAGAAGCTGAGCCTAAGGTGTAAATTATCGATAGTCCATATCTCGGAAACTATAAGAGATAATGCAATTTGGCAACCGGCAATGTAATTAGCATGCCGAATATTACTTGGAATGTGAATTGGAACGAAATCGCCAATAGATAAGACCATTTTACAATTTGGGCCCAAGTTAGAAGCAGAGCCTAAGGTGTAAATTATCGATAGTCCATATCTCGGAAACTATAAGAGATAATGCAATTTGGCAACCGGCAATGTAATTAGCATGCCGAATATTACTTGGAATGTGAATTGGAACGAAATTGCCAATAGATAAGACCATTTTACAATTTGGGCCCAAGTTAGAAGCAGAGCCTAAGGTGTAAATTATCGATAGTCCATATCTCTGAAACTATAAGAGATAATGCAATTTCGCAACCGGCAATGTAATTAGCATGCCGAATATTACTTGGAATGTGAATTGGGACGAAATCGCCAATAGATAAGGCCATTTTACAATTTGGGCCCAAGTTAGAAGCAGAGCCTAAGGTGTAAATTATCGATAGTCCATATCTCGGAAACTATAAGAGATAATGCAATTTGGCAACCGGCAATGTAATTAGCATGCCGAATATTACTTGGAATGTGAATTGGAACGAAATCGCCAATAGATAAGACCATTTTACAATTTGGGCCCAAGTTAGAAGCAGAGCCTAAGGTGTAAATTATTGATAGTCCATATCTCGGAAACTATAAGAGATAATGCAATTTCGCAACCGGCAATGTAATTAGCATGCCGAATATTACTTGGAGTGTGAATTGGAACGAAATCGCCAATAGATAAGACCATTTTACAATTTGGGCCCAAGTTAGAAGCAGAGCCTAAGGTGTAAATTATCGATAGTCCATATCTCGGAAACTATAAGAGATAATGCAATTTGGCAACCGGCAATGTAATTAGCATGCCGAATATTACTTGGAATGTGAATTGGAACGAAATCGCCAATAGATAAGACCATTTTACAATTTGGGCCCAAGTTAGAAGCAGAGCCTAAGGTGTAAATTATCGATAGTCCATATCTCGGAAACTATAAGAGATAATGCAATTTGGCAACCGGCAATGTAATTAGCATGCCGAATATTACTTGGAATGTGAATTGGAACGAAATCGCCAATAGATAAGACCATTTTACAATTTGGGCCCAAGTTAGATGCAGAGCCTAAGGTGTAAATTATCGATAGTCCATATCTCGGAAACTATAAGAGATAATGCAATTTGGCAACCGGCAATGTAATTAGCATGCCGAATATTACTTGGAATGTGAATTGGAACGAAATCGCCAATAGATAAGACCATTTTACAATTTGGGCCCAAGTTAGAAGCAGAGCCTAAGGTGTAAATTATCGATAGTCCATATCTCGGAAACTATAAGAGATAATGCAATTTGGCAACCGGCAATGTAATTAGCATGCCGAATATTACTCGGAATGTGAATTGGAACGAAATCGCCAATAGATAAGACCATTTTACAATTTGGGCCCAAGTTAGAAGCAGAGCCTAAGGTGTAAATTATGGATAGTCCATATCTCGGAAACTATAAGAGATAATGCAATTTGGCAACCGGCAATGTAATTAGCATGCCGAATATTACTTGGAATGTGAATTGGAACGAAATCGCCAATAGATAAGACCATTTTACAATTTGGGCCCAAGTTAGAAGCAGAGCCTAAGGTGTAAATTATCGATAGTCCATATCTCGGAAACTATAAGAGATAATGCAATTTGGCAACCGGCAATGTAATTAGCATGCCGAATATTACTTTGAATGTGAATTGGAACGAAATCGCCAATATGTAAGACCATTTTACAATTTGGGCCCAAGTTAGAAGCAGAGCCTAAGGTGTAAATTATCGATAGTCCATATCTCGGAAACTATAAGAGATAATTCAATTTGGCAACCGGCAATGTAATTAGCATGCCGAATATTACTTGGAATGTGAATTGGAACGAAATCGCCAATAGATAAGACCATTTTACAATTTGGGCCCAAGTTAGAAGTAGAGCCTAAGGTGTAAATTATCGATAGTCCATATCTCTGAAACTATAAGAGATAATGCAATTTCGCAACCGGCAATGTAATTAGCATGCCGAATATTACTTGGAATGTGAATTGGGACGAAATCGCCAATAGATAAGGCCATTTTACAATTTGGGCCCAATTTAGAAGCAGAGCCTAAGGTGTAAATTATCGATAGTCCATATCTCGGAAACTATAAGAGATAATTCAATTTGGCAACCGGCAATGTAATTAGCATGCCGAATATTACTTGGAATGTGAATTGGAACGAAATCGCCAATAGATAAGACCATTTTACAATTTGGGCCCAAGTTAGAAGCAGAGCCTAAGGTGTAAATTATCGATAGTCCATATCTCGGAAACTATAAGAGATAATGCAATTTGACAACCGGCAATGTAATTAGCATGCCGAATATTATTTGGAATGTGAATTGGAACGAAATCGCCAATAGATAAGACCATTTTACAATTTGGGAGCAAGTTAGAAGCAGAGCCTAAGGTGTAAATTATCGATAGTCCATATCTCGGAAACTATAAGAGATAATGCAATTTGGCAACCGGCAATGTAATTAGCATGCCGAATATTACTTGGAATGTGAATTGGAACGAAATCGCCAATAGATAAGACCATTTTACAATTTGGGCCCAAGTTAGAAGCAGAGCCTATGGTGTAAATTATCGATAGTCCATATCTCGGAAACTATAAGAGATAATGCAATTTGGCAACCGGCAATGTAATTAGCATGCCGAATATTACTTGGAATGTGAATTGGAACGAAATCGCCAATAGATAAGACCATTTTACAATTTGGGCCCAAGTTAGAAGCAGAGCCTAAGGTGTAAATTATCGATAGTCCATATCTCGGAAACTATAAGAGATAATGCAATTTGGCAACCGGCAATGTAATTAGCATGCCGAATATTACTTGGAATGTGAATTGGAAAGAAATCGCCAATAGATAAGACCTTTTTACAATTTGGGCCCAAGTTAGAAGCAGAGCCTAAGGTGTAAATTATCGATAGTCCATATCTCGGAAACTATAAGAGATAATGCAATTTGGCAACCGGCAATGTAATTAGCATGCCGAATATTACTTGGAATGTGAATTGGAACGAAATCGCCAATAGATAAGACCATTTTACAATTTGGGCCCAAGTTAGAAGCAGAGCCTAAGGTGTAAATTATCGATAGTCCATATCTCGGAAACTATAAGAGATAATGCAATTTGGCAACCGGCAATGTAATTAGCATGCCGAATATTACTTGGAATGTGAATTGGAACGAAATCGCCAATAGATAAGACCATTTTACAATTTGGGCCCAAGTTAGAAGCAGAGCCTAAGGTGTAAATTATCGATAGTCCATATCTCGGAAACTATAAGAGATAATGCAATTTGGCAACCGGCAATGTAATTAGCATGCCGAATATTACTTGGAATGTGAATTGGAACGAAATCGCCAATAGATAAGACCATTTTACAATTTGGGCCCAAGTTAGAAGCAGAGCCTAAGGTGTAAATTATGGATAGTCCATATCTCGGAAACTATAAGAGATAATGCGATTTGGCAACCGGCAATGTAATTAGCATGCCGAATATTACTTGGAATGTGAATTGGAACGAAATCGCCAATAGATAAGACCATTTTACAATTTGGGCCCAAGTTAGAAGCTGAGCCTAAGGTGTAAATTATCGATAGTCCATATCTCGGAAACTATAAGAGATAATGCAATTTGGCAACCGGCAATGTAATTAGCATGCCGAATATTACTTGGAATGTGAATTGGAACGAAATCGCCAATATGTAAGACCATTTTACAATTTGGGCCCAAGTTAGAAGCAGAGCCTAAGGTGTAAATTATCGATAGTCCATATCTCGGAAACTATAAGAGATAATTCAATTTGGCAACCGGCAATGTAATTAGCATGCCGAATATTACTTGGAATGTGAATTGGAACGAAATCGCCAATAGATAAGACCATTTTACAATTTGGGCCCAAGTTAGACATATCTCTGAAACTATAAGAGATAATGCAATTTCGCAACCGGCAATGTAATTAGCATGCCGAATATTACTTGGAATGTGAATTGGGACGAAATCGCCAATAGATAAGGCCATTTTACAATTTGGGCCCAAGTTAGAAGCAGAGCCTAAGGTGTAAATTATCGATAGTCCATATCTCGGAAACTATATGAGATAATGCAATTTGGCAACCGGCAATGTAATTAGCATGCCGAATATTACTTGGAATGTGAATTGGAACGAAATCGCCAATAGATAAGACCATTTTACAATTTGGGCCCAAGTTAGAAGCAGAGCCTAAGGTGTAAATTATCGATAGTCCATATCTCGGAAACTATAAGAGATAATGCAATTTGGCAACCGGCAATGTAATTAGCATGCCGAATATTACTTGGAATGTGAATTGGAACGAAATCGCCAATAGATAAGACCATTTTACAATTTGGGCCCAAGTTAGAAGCAGAGCCTAAGGTGTAAATTATCGATAGTCCATATCTCGGAAACTATAAGAGATAATGCAATTTGGCAACCGGCAATGTAATTAGCATGCCGAATATTACTTGGAATGTGAATTGGAACGAAATGGCCAATAGATAAGACCATTTTACATTTTGGGCCCAAGTTAGAAGCAGAGCCTAAGGTGTAAATTATCGATAGTCCATATCTCTGAAACTATAAGAGATAATGCAATTTCGCAACCGGCAATGTAATTAGCATGCCGAATATTACTTGGAATGTGAATTGGGACGAAATCGCCAATAGATAAGGCCATTTTACAAGTTGGGCCCAAGTTAGAAGCAGAGCCTAAGGTGTAAATTATCGATAGTCCATATCTCGGAAACTATAAGAGATAATGCAATTTGGCAACCGGCAATGTAATTAGCATGCCGAATATTACTTGGAATGTGAATTGGAACGAAATCGCCAATAGATAAGACCATTTTACAATTTGGGCCCAAGTTAGAAGCAGAGCCTAAGGTGTAAATTATCGATAGTCCATATCTCTGAAACTATAAGAGATAATGCAATTTCGCAACCGGCAATGTAATTAGCATGCCGAATATTACTTGGAATGTGAATTGGGACGAAATCGCCAATAGATAAGGCCATTTTACAATTTGGGCCCAAGTTAGAAGCAGAGCCTAAGGTGTAAATTATCGATAGTCCATATCTCGGAAACTATATGAGATAATGCAATTTGGCAACCGGCAATGTAATTAGCATGCCGAATATTACTTGGAATGTGAATTGGAACGAAATCGCCAATAGATAAGACCATTTTACAATTTGGGCCCAAGTTAGAAGCAGAGCCTAAGGTGTAAATTATCGATAGTCCATATCTCGGAAACTATAAGAGATAATGCAATTTGGCAACCGGCAATGTAATTAGCATGCCGAATATTACTTGGAATGTGAATTGGAACGAAATCGCCAATAAATAAGACCATTTTACAATTTGGGCCCAAGTTAGAAGCAGAGCCTAAGGTATAAATAATTTATAGTCCATATCTTGGAAACTATAAGAGATAATGCTATTTCGCAACCGGCAATGTAATTAGCATGCCGAATATTACTTGGAGTGTGAATTGGAACGAAATCGTAAATAGATAAGACCATTTTACAATTTGGGCCCAAGTTAGAAGCAGAGCCTAAGGTGTAAATTATCGATAGTCCATATCTCGGAAACTATAAGAGATAATGCAATTTGGCAACCGGCAATGTAATTAGCATGCCGAATATTACTTGGAATGTGAATTGGAACGAAATCGCCAATAGATAAGACGATTTTACAATTTGGGCCCAAGTTAGAAGCAGTGCCTAAGGTGTAAATTATCGATAGTCCATATCTCGGAAACTATAAGAGATAATGCAATTTGGCAACCGGCAATGTAATTAGCATGACGAATATTACTTGGAATGTGAATTGGAACGAAATCGCCAATAGATAAGACCATTTTACAATTTGGGCCCAAGTTAAAAGCAGAGCCTAAGGTGTAAATTATTGATAGTCCATATCTCGGAAACTATAAGAGATAATGCAATTTCGCAACCGGCAATGTAATTAGCATGCCGAATATTATTTGGAGTGTGAATTGGAACGAAATCGCCAATAGGTAAGACCATTTTACAATTTGGGCCCAAGTTAGAAGCAGAGCCTAAGGTGTAAATTATCGATAGTCCATATCTCGGAAACTATAAGAGATAATGCAATTTGGCAACCGGCAATGTAATTAGCATGCCGAATATTACTTGGAATGTGAATTGGAACGAAATCGCCAATAGATAAGACCATTTTACAATTTGGGCCCAAGTTAGAAGCAGAGCCTAAGGTGTAAATTATCGATAGTCCATATCTCGGAAACTATAAGAGATAATGCAATTTGGCAACCGGCAATGTAATTAGCATGCCGAATATTACTTGGAATGTGAATTGGAACGAAATCGCCAATAGATAAGACCATTTTACAATTTGGGAGCAAGTTAGAAGCAGAGCCTAAGGTGTAAAATATCGATAGTCCATATCTCGGAAACTATAAGAGATAATGCAATTTGGCAACCGGCAATGTAATTAGCATGCCGAATATTACTTGGAATGTGAATTGGAACGAAATCGCCAATAGATAAGACCATTTTACAATTTGGGCCCAAGTTAGAAGCAGAGCCTAAGGTGTAAATTATCGATAGTCCATATCTCGGAAACTATAAGAGATAATGCAATTTGGCAACCGGCAATGTAATTAGCATGCCGAATATTACTTGGAATGTGAATTGGAACGAAATCGCCAATAGATAAGACCATTTTACAATTTGGGCCCAAGTTAGAAGCAGAGCCTAAGGTGTAAATTATGGATAGTCCATATCTCGGAAACTATAAGAGATAATGCGATTTGGCAACCGGCAATGTAATTAGCATGCCGAATATTACTTGGAATGTGAATTGGAACGAAATCGCCAATAGATAAGACCATTTTACAATTTGGGCCCAAGTTAGAAGCTGAGCCTAAGGTGTAAATTATCGATAGTCCATATCTCGGAAACTATAAGAGATAATGCAATTTGGCAACCGGCAATGTAATTAGCATGCCGAATATTACTTGGAATGTGAATTGGAACGAAATCGCCAATATGTAAGACCATTTTACAATTTGGGCCCAAGTTAGAAGCAGAGCCTAAGGTGTAAATTATCGATAGTCCATATCTCGGAAACTATAAGAGATAATTCAATTTGGCAACCGGCAATGTAATTAGCATGCCGAATATTACTTGGAATGTGAATTGGAACGAAATCGCCAATAGATAAGACCATTTTACAATTTGGGCCCAAGTTAGAAGCTGAGCCTAAGGTGTAAATTATCGATAGTCCATATCTCGGAAACTATAAGAGATAATGCAATTTGGCAACCGGCAATGTAATTAGCATGCCGAATATTACTTGGAATGTGAATTGGAACGAAATCGCCAATATGTAAGACCATTTTACAATTTGGGCCCAAGTTAGAAGCAGAGCCTAAGGTGTAAATTATCGATAGTCCATATCTCGGAAACTATAAGAGATAATTCAATTTGGCAACCGGCAATGTAATTAGCATGCCGAATATTACTTGGAATGTGAATTGGAACGAAATCGCCAATAGATAAGACCATTTTACAATTTGGGCCCAAGTTAGAAGCAGAGCCTAAGGTGTAAATTATCGATAGTCCATATCTCTGAAACTATAAGAGATAATGCAATTTCGCAACCGGCAATGTAATTAGCATGCCGAATATTACTTGGAATGTGAATTGGGACGAAATCGCCAATAGATAAGGCCATTTTACAATTTGGGCCCAAGTTAGAAGCAGAGCCTAAGGTGTAAATTATCGATAGTCCATATCTCGGAAACTATATGAGATAATGCAATTTGGCAACCGGCAATGTAATTAGCATGCCGAATATTACTTGGAATGTGAATTGGAACGAAATCGCCAATAGATAAGACCATTTTACAATTTGGGCCCAAGTTAGAAGCAGAGCCTAAGGTGTAAATTATCGATAGTCCATATCTCGGAAACTATAAGAGATAATGCAATTTGGCAACCGGCAATGTAATTAGCATGCCGAATATTACTTGGAATGTGAATTGGAACGAAATCGCCAATAGATAAGACCATTTTACAATTTGGGCCCAAGTTAGAAGCAGAGCCTAAGGTGTAAATTATCGATAGTCCATATCTCGGAAACTATAAGAGATAATGCAATTTGGCAACCGGCAATGTAATTAGCATGCCGAATATTACTTGGAATGTGAATTGGAACGAAATGGCCAATAGATAAGACCATTTTACATTTGGGCCCAAGTTAGAAGCAGAGCCTAAGGTGTAAATTATCGATAGTCCATATCTCTGAAACTATAAGAGATAATGCAATTTCGCAACCGGCAATGTAATTAGCATGCCGAATATTACTTGGAATGTGAATTGGGACGAAATCGCCAATAGATAAGGCCATTTTACAAGTTGGGCCCAAGTTAGAAGCAGAGCCTAAGGTGTAAATTATCGATAGTCCATATCTCGGAAACTATAAGAGATAATGCAATTTGGCAACCGGCAATGTAATTAGCATGCCGAATATTACTTGGAATGTGAATTGGAACGAAATCGCCAATAGATAAGACCATTTTACAATTTGGGCCCAAGTTAGAAGCAGAGCCTAAGGTGTAAATTATCGATAGTCCATATCTCTGAAACTATAAGA